>NW_017277017.1:2785425-2875061 GCF_001594065.2 Cyphomyrmex costatus
TCAGTCATTATGCATTAATATTTAGAGAGAAACACGCGTTTAGAATATGTTCCGATACTCCGACAAGTTCAGATGGATAGGCATTTATGTCCCCGTGTGTACAAAGAACCACGTCTGACTCTCTATTGCCTGATCCTCGGATACATACTTCTTGGTTTTGAAATAATATAGTACAGTTTCTTGATGTCATTGTTTTCAAGTAGAATAAAAAACTGTATAAGCTTTAAAATAAAAATTTTTATAAGTTCATTTATTAGTTCTTGGATGTAATAATGGATGTAATTAGAAAATCTTTAAATAAGTAAAAAGAGATATGTACTAAATCTTAGGCTTTCATTTAACTATATAACAATTTTTAATGGTTTTGGTATATACAGTTCTTTGCATTTTAATTTTACTTCTTAATGGTAGCATTACGACAATATTCTTCGATGATAATGCATATTATGTATGTAGTAAATTCTGTACTTTTATATATTGTTTGCGAAATATATATCTAAGTTGAATAATATAGTATAGTTTCCTGATATCGTTATTTTTCAAGTATAATAGAAAATTGTATAAATTTTAATATTGACATTTCTACTTGTACATTTATTAGTTCTGTAATAATGTATTAATTAAAGCAATGCCTTTTTATATTTTGTTTATTTATCTTTTATCGTAACATAATATGACCCTTTAAAAATATTTAACACATTAATTTTGCTAGTCATGATTCTAATCACAAGATAATAAGACATTGCTGTTAATTCTCTTGGTTAAATAAATATAAAATTGAAATTTTGTACTTATATATTTTACATGAAGGAAAATTAATAAGAACTAAATTAATCTAAAATGAATAAACTTTTATATCACAAAATAACAGTACATTATACGAGAACGACATTGAAGAAAATGTACCTCAGCAGTACGGTAAGTCTTATGAAGTTCAAAACTAAGTTTTTCAGTTTTGATAACTTTCTGCACTGTATTTTAATAATTATCACATTTACGACATTGTTTTTAAATTTTCCTCATGTCAATCGGTCTTATTAATATTAAGATGTGCGCTCTAAATCTCCGACAAGTTCAAATCGGCATAATATAGACGAACATGCTGAAATAAAACTACATAAATGCGAAATATGTGGTAAAACATATATGTGTAAATCGGTATTACGTCTTCATGAAACAATTCACACTGTAAAAAATAAAATGTTAATTTTAACTTAAACACATTAAGTGAATTTTCTGAGACATGCAAAAATGTTAACATCGACACAAAAATGTTAATTTTAACTTTTTTGCATGTCTCAGAAAATCCAACCAATGTCTTTGAGTTAAAATTAACATTTTATTTTTTAGAGTGCATCAAAATGGACCATTGCATCGTTGTGAGTTTTGCGAAAAAATATTTAGGTGAGTATAATTAAGTGTACCACATACACACACACACACACACACACACACAGCATAAAAGTTGGGAAAATATCTTAGTAATTAAATATCAATGATTAAATTAACTGGCAAAAAATAATTAATATTGCAACGTTTGTTTTATGTGCAGTGAAAAAGGAACCCTAAGACGCCATGTGGTGTCAAAGCATTGCAACGATGAACTTTACATGTCTAATAAGGACCTACATGTTAGAGGTGTATCATACAAATGCGGAACGTGTAATAAAGAATATAAGGCTAAATCGAATTTACCTGATCATGAGAGAATTCATAAAGGCGAGAAACCTTATCATTGCGAGTTTTGTGGAAGAATATTTAGGTGGGTACTTTATTGAATAGCAAGAAACAAAGGAATTATTTGATAATTCGTCTCATAAACTTAAATAAAGTTGTAACAAATGATAAATACTGCTACTTTAATTTTATGGTCGTTTATCAAGTGTAAAACGACACAAAATGTCGATTCATGAAAGTAATTAATGTATTTACGAATCTAAGGACTCAATCTATGTGAAAAGAATTCCCATACTATAAATGGTACCTTGATTATCATATAGACTCGGAGTACAAATGACAACATCCTTGCGAGGTACGTGGTATAAAATTATCGTTTTCCCAATTCCTTTTACTTGAACGACGTTGTGTTTACGTTTCTATACTTTATTATAATTATAAATATGTTAATTTTCTGTTTACATTAAAGTCTTTCTAACCAGAAAGACCAGATCTCAATAGCCACAATTCTGAAAATAGCGATAAAAATCCATATCACACTGTTACGTTTGTAAAATTTTTAAGAAGATCAAGATTTTTATGTACCCAACCAAAATTAGATCATTCATAAAAAAGATTTTTTATTCTATTACCATAATGTTATTTCTTTTCGTATTTCTGGCATATGAAATAATAATAGTATTATTATGTATAACTGTAATATACAACAAATCGATTAATATACGGGACATCCAGAATTTAAATGACATAACATCTGAAGTGTGTAGAGGAGAGATCTATGAATTAAAAACAAAAGCTCTATATAAAATGTAACACGTTCTTGCTGCGTTTGGAAGAAAATCGTAAAAAAATACGAAAACCTTTTTCATTTCGTTCTTGGTTCGTGTAGTAGTATTTCCTTGGGCATTGCGACCACTAGTTCTGATGTCATAGGATTTCTTTGTATTTGAAGTTTCTAATGCAGGAAGTTTATTCATTGTCAATCAACTTACGACAACAATTGAATAATCTAATCAAAACAGCAGTGCTTCAAATATCACAAAGTCAGTATCTGGCGACGAGACGGGCTATCCATATTGACGCTATTCATGCAACAAGACAAAATTTTTAATGTTGTCTACAATAAGCAAATGTATAAATCTTGCATAAATAAGGAAATAGTTCGATGACAACTGATTACGTTTTGCCTCTTTTGAGACTTTATGTAAAACAAAGCGAAAACTAATATCTTACAAAACTTTTTGTAGTTTATCGATCTTTTACGAACTACCGAAGTATTGACATTTAAATTCCGTACACTCTGTAAGAATAATTACTTATTTTTTAGTTACACTTTCGATCATAATGCTATATAGTAATGAACTGCGATTGATAACGGGATATTATAGATAATCTGATACAATTATATGTACCCTTAATAAGAGTAATAACCAATCAACGATCATGAAGAAAGTTGAGAATACAGATGTAATCATTCAAAAAAATATTTTGCTGATGGATATAGATTTCTAGGTATTGCAGCGTAAAATTATTGCTATTTTTCGTATCGGCTGAAATATTGTATGTGACTTATAGAATTTATATCAACATCACTCTAGTACAGTACCTTCTAAAAACTTTAGACCTTATTGCCAATTATAAATTACTGTATTGCATAAATATGAGTTTCGATAGTATAACTAGAACAGTCTTCATGAAAAATAATACCTATTGTATGGTAACTGTAGCATCAAGAGACAATATAGCAACGTATATCTAGTATTAAAACTAATTTTTTTTAGCTGTATCTAAATTATATAGCCTTTTTATACCAAGCGTGTTCTGCTTTAGTCTCCAAAGCAAAAACGCAATTAGGGCCATTGACATAAAAAAATTCAATGTGGTATAAAGATTCAGAGAAAATCTTAATAAAATGAAATATTAATAGATGTGTTTGACTCTTATTAACACTTTATACATCCCCGAAATCTTACTTACGTTGAGTCATATCTAGAATGTTCGTCGTGCGACAGGATTAAGTTCGTTCACCGTACTCCAAGATGTAGTACGTTCGCTGCGCGACAAATATAATAAATTTATGCCCGGCACAACAGCGTGATACGCAACTTGATCGTTAGGTTTTAGCTGTTATTGAGATTTGATAATCTCGATCCCCTCGTAATTTGTATCGCGCTGATGTGCCATCGTCATAACAATGTTAAAAAAAGCTGAACGAATGGAAGCATTATACAAACTATGTTAGGCGTGAAGATCATATTTATCTATAATATTCGTCTTTTTCACTTCCAGATAAATTGCGGATAACTTTATCCAGGAGTATCTCCATTGTATTCTAGAAGATATCTCCTATGATAATTATATCTAGGATATATATGCTGCCTAATATAATTTTAGCGTTTGTTAAGAATTCATGAAAATTGCATGTATTCTCATACAGATGAATTAATTTTCTATGCATATGATAAGATCACTGTAATAATTCGTTTCTAATTGAGATTGAATTTCGAATAATTATCCGCTGCGCATTGATCGTTATATAATCAAATCTTCTACGATTGTATCGTAAATTGCTTTCAACATTAAATGGAAATAAAATTGCTTATAAAAAGGGATGCATCGGAGGTTATTCTCATTTTAGACTTCCTGTCAGACTTGTTTCTCATGCAACATTCCAATTTTTACGTCAGCTTTATTTTTATATAAAAATTTAAATGTAAAAGATTTTAATACCACTATGCTATTGTATTAAGATGTTAATTTCAAATGTATTCTTTTCTAAGCGCATATACATGTGTGAACAAAAGTTTCGTTTATGTATACAGTTTATTTTTACTAAAATAAATACGATTTATGTAATAACGTACTCGTACATGAATATAAGCTTTTCAAGTTAGTCTGTATTCCGTATGTAGTACATCAGCACGTTGATTCATATTCGCATTAACACGTGCCCTTGTCAAAGGCTAAGAAAATGGATAGGACGTGGCCAAGACGGATTAGGATTCAAGCAGAAATTGTTCGGATCTCTCAAAAAGGATCTTGGGCCGATTCCGAAGCCGTAATGATTAATGGAGTTAGGGAGCTACGCGTACACAGTTCCGTAATACCGTGGCAACTATCGAGTTGAAATTACAGTTGAGAAACTGCGGGGCGAGTTAGGGAAGCCGTCGTTGTCTCGATCGGAAAAGGATCTCGTCATCTCTGTTTGGTTCCGCAGCCATCCGATCACGTACCAGGCTCGATTTGATTTTGATTCGACGTACACTAGAAACGCATTTAATACACGTGCTTGCGTGCCAAGCGCGCGTGCATCGACTAAGGATGAACGTTTTCCGTTGGCCGATACGGCGATAAGCTCTTACTTGTGTTGCCGTGCCATTATATACGTGTGCGAGACAGAACTAGAAACAGTTCGAAATACAATATATATATCCAGACATGTCCGAGCAATTAGATTGCAACTATTAGATGAAAATTGCAATTATTTTCTATAACTGTTTTAATTGCCACTTTAACAAAGTAATTTGTAATTATCACTTAACGAAACTATATTTTTCCTGTATTTGATTAAAATTTGAATTTTCAACAACCATACAGTAGAAATGATTTCGTGCAGCACGTATAATCGAAGTCAACATTCTCACCAAGCTCTCGGACAGTTTGAACGAGCTTAATCTGCATAATTTCAATCCTCAGAGCGCAGCACATACGTTTGTGTACATACATACATGGGAACTATGCGTTTGCGCATCGTAAACACTACTCTGAGTGAGTCCGCTAATATCGGCAATTGTTTGCCAAATTGAAATAGTTCAATATGAAACTGCCGGCCTTGAATCTTCCGCGATTGTAATCGTACGTATAAACGTTAATCATGGCTTCTATCAAGAATTCTGCTACGTGTGCAATACCTCCATCGTCTTGATACTCCCAAGTACTAATGGGATTCAATCATTTAGTTAATTGACGTATTTCTATAATCGAATTCGTAGAAATGTACATTATTTGTGCTACGATCGTTTTCAATATATCCTTATAGCTGTTAGTCTGCACGATCTCTCGCATCATATTTTCCGTTTTATAGACAACAATTTCAAATATTTCATAATTTTACGAGGTGTTATATAGAGACGAAAAACGCATTTCGTGTACGGGCTACCAGTTATTACTGGTCATATACATATGTATATTTCATAATAATTTTAATGGAATACAGAGCAGTGGCTTTTGCCTAGACTATTAATAAGCTGTTACATATTAATAAATTAAAAGTATGTGTGTATAATAATGATTAGTTTGTTTATGGCTTAAATTAGTCGGTAAATTAGTTCCGTATATTATTATACACTCAACGTGTATAATTTTAGTGGCATTATTAATAGCGTAAGCGCAGTTCCATCATTATCCTTAATTCACTGCATATACGTACTATATTAAAATCGGTCAATTTTGATGTCGCCACAACCTTGATCTTTTGACGATGTTATATGGAGTAAAACAATAAAATATTTTTTTTCTCAGTTGTACTTTAATTTTAATATTTTTATTATCACACAAAATTATCACACAACTTTAGTAAATATTACAAATAAATATTTTTACTTGATAAATAAATCTTGGTAATTCACAAACGCGAATCAGTTTTTCCTTTCACATGTACGTTAGAATATACATGTACGATGCACCGTGTTCGCCATGTTTCCAGGTGCAACAGACAATATTAATCGGTAAAAGAATTGGATTTCGCTGTCTCGCAGTTCCCTACTCTTATTTCGTTTGTTCCTTTTCGTTATGATATATTAAAGTCTAGATGTGAAAAATGTAAGCAGCTTGGATTCAAAGACGGAATTTACTGGATTGAATGGATTGGAAACTCATTAAAACCAACGTATAATATCTCAATAAATCAAGCATAATTAAATACATAACCGGCATAAGTAATTGTATTTCTATCTATTACAGAAAAGTAAATGCTAAAAAATTTAACAATCGTTAACTCTTATTTATACGTGTTAATGTTTGTTTAAAAATAACTGCATAAATTATTAACTTATCGTTATATATTTGTCATTGATTCGATCATTTCAAAAACAATAACTACAAATAAAAAAAATATTTGCGTCGTAAGAATTTATTCATATTAAGTCACGAATTATTTCTATATGTTTTTCTCGTGCGATACATGTATTGTATTTCTAGATAAGAATAATTGCAACAATGGTTATATCGTCTTTAAAATATTAGCAAAAACAAGATATTTTTAAGATTAACATTTTTTTTATACGTTGCGTTTATATGTATATGGGGTGTTAAAATTAAAAATAAGTATCAATAAGTTACTTCAATATCGAAAATTAAAAGTTTAACTTTACCAATTATTCATGCAACATAAAGGATAATGAATAAAATTTGTTTGTTACAGAAATTCGTTGAAGAAGATAAAAATATAAAGTAATTACACATTTTGTCTGATAAAATTATATGTACATAATTATATGCAATTATGTAATTAATGTAATGAATAAAAAAGATAAAAACTAGACGTAATATAACATAATAATTATAGACACAACTATACATACAATTATACGTATACTTCACATCAGAAAGGCTTACGAAACCAGAAAACTTTAAGATGTTTAGTATCGAGGTAGTTTTCCTTGAAATAATTTTTCTATAAAGGTGAACTTCTTGATTTTAATATCTCTCTCTTATCAGATTCAATATACAAACACATTTAAGTATTAGTCATCGAGTATTATTCACTTGACATTCGACAAGATCATAAATTAAGACAAAGTTATAAAAAAAAAAAACTCTGCCTCGATGGAATCTATATACATAATGCTATTGATGCATTCTATAAGGTCAGTCTGAGAGTGTCTCTTCGATCGAAATCATCAATACTGCACTGTGGTAATTCAATATTAGTAATCCCAGCAGAGGATTAATTAAAATAATATACATATATATTTTATTAACGTAAGTATGCACAATCTGGTTCAATCGAGCGCTTTACAGAATATTAATAATTAAATTTATATTTTTGTATAAAAAGAAAATGTTATTTTGTTCCGGCATACGAGTATGTGTGTAAACGATATATAAAAAAAACATTAAATATTTTAACATTGATACAGTTAAGCTTTTACTTAGATGAACAGGAATTGATAGTTTGAACAACATCTTATGCTTGCGATTTTATTATATTAATATCTTTATTTATATATTGATAAGGACCCGAATATAGGGTCGAAACGTTTATAATTACTTTGTATTTATTGAATTAAAAATTTTACACACGACGTTCTTGTGTTGGCTCTTAATTGGCTATTATTTCTTAGTATATTGATTTAATCATATGAGCCTATAAACTATATTGTTTTATTGATACTTATATTTAAAAAATCATATAAAAATTGATTTTATATTATTTCGAAAGATTGTATCAGAAAATAGAAAAATTATGTTACTAAACATAATATCTATCTCGTAATTTTTCGATTATAAGATAAAAATATTATGCTTTATCGACATAAATATAGTACGTATTGTTTTCTTACTTCAAAAGTAATATAATTTAAAAAAATTGTGTTTTCACATGTACGATATATTAAAATTCTTATGTTGTTTAAAAAAATTAAGTCCTTTCAGAAAAAAAGAAAAACGATTTTTTAACTTAACAGAAAATTATTGTATAGTCAAATAGTATCAAAAAAAGTTATACTACTTATACTCTTAGAAACATGATCTAATTTATAATGCTTAAAAATCATTCTTTTTAGTTGTAATATATTATTTTAATATCCTACAAAATTATAATAAATCTGAAATAATTCATCAAAAGCGACTTACATAACATATATTATAAATCAAGTTTCATTGCTCGGTTAAAATAAGCCTTGATATTAACTATATTGTCTTAAAATAATTAAAACTAAATTAAAACTATCTCTTTTTAAAATTCGATCACCGAAATCTGTCTTGACTGTAATGTTCTCTAGACTTTCGTTTTTATTTACAAAAATGACAACTCAAAATGTATCACTTTTGTAGAAAATATTATAACTTTTTTAAAGCCTTTTAAGAATGACAGGCACAAGTGCTATTTAACAGACGTACTGTAAAGCTAAGTTAATTTATTCCTTGTCTAATTTAGAAAATACGTTTCCAAAAATTAGTGGACTACGTGTAACAACATTGATTGTCGGATGTATTGCTGAAGATGGTTTGAAGTAAATCGAAACGTTCAATCAATAAATGTGTACCTATAAATCTTATGTAAAATCCTTTAAGAATATGTTTTGTGAATTATGCTCCATTACTGCATTGTTATTGACGCTTATAGCCTTATATTGTATACTGTATTATTTATTGAATATTAAGAGCCCTATTAAATCATTTCATTTTTTAAATTAGTTTGTTTGTGATAATTAAAAGTATTTACTTAATTCATTCTTAGTAATAACACAAAAATCACGTTTCTTTAAGTGTTACTTTTGAAGTGAGAAACGATATTATGTTAATATACAGTGGCCAAAAGTTAAGTATACATAATTATCGATCTTATTGTTCTCCTCAGAGAATGAGACTAATTATTGGTATCTCGCCAATTATCACGATCCTATGGATTCTGGTTACAAGTAACCTAACATGCAGCAAAAGGCTATTGATTATTACCCCAACTCCATCCTACAGTCATCAGATAGTATTTCGGGTAATATGTCTTGCTTTGAATAAGCGAGGACACGAAATAGTAACATTGACTCCTAATATCTTAAACGATACTAGCATAAGTAATTACACGGAAATAGACTTCGGTTTTATATATGAAAAAATTGATGACACTGACATGAGTCAGACTCGTTGGAATCTTACACAATTGGCGGGATTAAAAACAAGATTACTAACATTAGGTCATAATATCGCTGAGGATGCCCTTAGCCATCCTGATCTCATGAAGTATTATGCGAATAGAACTGATATGCAATTTGACGCAGTAATAGCGGAGATGATTATGACTCCTGCCATCTACATGCTAGCGCACAGATTTAATGCACCTTTAATAGGTAAAATTAAATAAAATTATATTATTAACTATTAATATTGTTTTGTGGAAAAAAGGAATTGCGAGTAAACGCGAACAATATTATTGCATTCTAATATACATATATTGGAATAGTGATAACTAGAGTCCGGACGTTCGGACTCAGTCACGGACTCAGTCAGTGCGGAGAACCGCTGCGCGCAAGTGAGACGCGATTGTTGAAAAAAACTCTCCGCGCTTTGTTTACATCAAAGACATATAGAGAATGCTCTATGTCTTTGGTTTACATTGAGACAACCGCGCCGCGCGCCAGCGGTTCTCCGCGCGGAGCCCGTAACCGAGCTCGAAAACGTCCGGACCTTAGTTATCACTATTCTAATATATATATTATTAGAATGCAATAATATTGTTCGCGTTTACTTGCAATTCCGGATTCTAGTGATAATCACTTATTTCTTTAGAAACACGCTGTTAGATAAACATCATTACATTTTTTTTTTGATGTTTTAAATGCAGGGAAGAGTAAAAAAGTTGCGAATACCTAAGGAAAAAATGAAATAAAGCAGACAATTACTTATTAATTATAAAAGTTTTATTTAAATTTTAAAAGATATGTTTATAGCAATAATTAATATATTACAATATATATATATGTATATATATATATAAGGTAAATGTACCACTTCGTGGACATGACCATATTATATAATTTATTCATATTAAAAATGATACTTTTGTAAAAAAAATTTCGTTTATGGACAATCGTCCATTTATTAGAACATTCACACATATGCGTGTATCAATTATTGGACATTCCTTAGTGTACCTGTCTACTGAATGATTAAAAAACATATTTTGTATATATTAAATATAAAACTTTATATAAAACTTCACTAATTACAATTTCGATAAACTTTTTTGTACAATCTTGATTGATAAATAAGTAAAATGCGATTCTCTTCTATAATAAAAAAATTGCTTATTATTTGTCCAAATAATTGGGTCATACTTTTGTGGACACAGAGACACGTCACATTTTTTGTCTAATAATTAGGACATTTGAATCATATTATATTTATGACTAAATACAATTTATAATAAACGCAAATAACATATTTGATAACGGATTTAGTTTCAGAAAACATCCATTCTTACTAAGCGTAATAAACTAAAATTTTAATGTTTCTAACGTTTAAATAAGTGATTTCGTCGTGCAATTCCTTAACTGTCCAATAACCGGTACATTTACCTTAGGTACTATAATCAAATACATAAATACAAAATTCGATTCGGAATTTGTTCCGTGTGGCGGATTAAACAAAATAAACAAAAAGATTTTATTTAAAATTACAGTTTGTATCAATAATACGAGTATATTGATAACATATGAATGTTAATTATTAAAATTCAAAGCCAAATAAATGGAATATTTTTTGAATAATTGTCTTTTATAATTAATAAATAATCGGTTTTATTTAACTTTTCCCTTCAATATTTGCAATTCCTCCACTCTCTTCTAACAGCTGTAAACGCTGTTACAACTTTTATAACTATAGGGATCATGTCTATGGATTTGCAAAATTGTCATCGTTTCACTCTCGGCAGTCCTGTGCTGCCATCACATTCCTCGAATTGGGAGCTTGAAAATCTGACGGGATTAAATTTAACATTTTGGAGGCGATTACTCAATTTCATCAATACTTGGTGGAGTATACATTCATGGTTTAATAATTTCGCGATCAAACAGCAAAAGATCGCCGAAAAGTATTTTGGTAATAATATTCCACATATCACTGACGTTGCGAAGAATATGAGTCTTGTCTTGATCAATCAAGAACCGTTGCTTGCATACGCGAGGCCCGAAATACCTAATATCGTTCACTTCAGCGGGTTGCATATCAAAAAGACACCGCCGTCATTACCAAAGGTAAAACATTTTTTATAATTATCGATTAAAAAATTCTCTCTCTCTCTCTCTCTCTCTCTCTCTCTCTCTCTTTTATCACTAATTCTCATGCGTTTTAACGCAATAAACAAATAAAAAGTATAAACAATACTTTCATAAAATTTTCTGTCTACAGAATTTAAAAACGTTCTTGGATAGCGCGACAAATGGCTTCGTTTATATGAGTCTGGGATCAAATACGAAAAGCAAATTATTACCGAAGAAAATACTGGAGATTTTTATGAACACTTTTGCCAATTTGCCGTATAAAGTACTGTGGAAATTCGAGAATGATAGCTTCCATGTACCTCCCAATGTTTTTATTTCAAAATGGACCCCGCAGCAGGGTGTGCTGGGTAAATTGAAGCAGACAAGCTTGTATTTTATAAAAATTAATACTGAGATTATTAATTATTTCTTCTCTCCTTATTTTAGCTCATCCTAACATCAAGCTCTTCATTTATCAAGGCGGGCTGCAGAGTACCGAAGAAGCGGTTCATTACGCCGTCCCGCTCATAGGAATACCGTTTGTCTTCGATCAGGTGTACCAAGTTATGAAAATGGTTTCTCTGGGAGTTGCAAGATACCTAGACATAGTCCGGCTTACGAGGTCAGAATTGCACGATGCTATAATAGAAGTCCTAGATGATAAAGGGTAATTACTATGTCAATTATTAATATGCGCTCGTATACGCACATGTATGATAATGATCTCCATGTGGATAGAGAACAACAATCGTGACATTCACATATAACAACTGCATATACTGTATTTGACGCTCTGTTTGCAGATACAAAGATAGGATGTTGGCGCTGCGTGATCTCACAAAGGACAAGCCTTACGATAGCTTAGAGAATGTTATATGGTGGATCGAGTTCGTAATGCGTTACAATGGCGCACCTCATTTACGTTTCAATGGAGTCGATATCGCGTGGTATCAGCAATTCGATTTAGATGTCATTGTATTCCTGACGATAACATTATTCTTATTTTTATGCGCTGTTTTAGCCATTGTAGGATGGGCTTCCAAGCAATTAAGTACACATTATGATATAATCAATCTGTACATGTGGTTTAAAAATAAGACAAAATTGGAGTAATCAAGTTGTGTAAATTGAGAAAATTTCCAAGTCGTCATTGAGTACTTTTTCATTTTTCTATGTATGAACTTCAGTATAATTTGGTTTGACGATAGAATTGTTTTGAAATAGAATTGCTCTCAAACTATAAAATAGTCGTGAAAGTAAACCTCTTTTATTCCTCGGGCATTTGCATGTGGATCTTACAGTGCTCATTTATACAAAAAATCGAGAAGCATGGAAGTCGGCGAAAGTGAGAGAGGGGGAATTTCGGCAAGAGGAGAATGCTGTGAATATAAAACTGGCGGTTGAGTGAAATGAGTTTTGTAAACGCACGAAATTGCATCCCAAGGCCCATTATGTTCATTTGCGCGTAGGTACTTTTGTAGACTACAAAATATAGAAAGTAAAGAAAGAACTAATAAAAGCTTTAAAAAAGAAAAAAAACAAACAAGTTAATTACATTCCGTTATTATGCGAATGTATAATATTATACAATTAAGTTTTGTTCATGCTATTTGAAATCCCCTAATTTTTAAACTTAAAGAGATAAATATACATATACGTATAAACATATATCAAATGAAAGCTTAGGAGGCTATTTTATACATATTTTAGGTTTGAATTGTATTCATCGGAGTTTTTTGAATTTACTTTGTGTTATTAATAATAGATAAATAATATATTTTCTTTCAAGAGATATATTTTGAAAACTCAACAAATAGGAAATTGGAAATACTGTCCATAACAGAATCGAAGTTGCATCTTTGATGCTTTAAATAAGCTTAAATAATTACATTAAATTATTTGAAGCACCAAAGATCCAGCTTTTCGACTGTTATGGCCAGTATTTCCTGTGTCCTATTTGTTGAATTGTCAACTGTACAGTCCAATAAGATGTAATTTAGCCTAATAAGAAATACATCGATGTTGAAGAGAGAGAAAGCAAAGACGCTAAGTGCAGAAAGTATAGAAGCAACGTGAATAGACCTATTGTCGTACATAAAGTGAGTTCGGAGAGATGCTATTAACGCTATTTGTGTCATTCTATCCTTGTCTCCAACAAACGATGAAGATAGAATGACACGAATAGTGCTAATAGCGTCTCCCCTGGCTCGTACACCCGATATATTCTCCCGATACGTTCCCCGTGATCCTGTAGAAATTCAAAACTTAATTAGTTTCGGAAATGGTGCTAAGTGTCAAATGTTATTGTTAACATGACCGATGCGTTTCGAATATCCGGTTAATGAGGCTCCCTTTGCCGTCGGTCCGCGCGTCCATTTGGCAGATGGACCTAATTCAGAGTGCAAGGATCCATTAACACGTATATTCGCCCCAAGGAATGTATAGCGTGATAATGTATACGATGCTAACATCGCGCACGTACACAGGGCCAAACGCCAAGCACACGTATTCTATGAACATTGCAGCAACAATTAGGAAACCCCTTTGCCATTGGAATACATATCTACGGCTATTTCAAGTGCCTGTGTGAAACCTATGCGAATGGTGAACACGTGCACAAGTACACATGGTACCGATGACTATGGCATTCATCGCCATTGTAACGTATAGTCGCGCATATGTTATTCATATCTTGAAAGCGAAGCATTGACTAATCAGGATATCGATTTGAAATTTGATATATATAAATGAAAAAAACTTTCGGTTTTCGATCCATTATAATTTAAGTATCAATCCACGTGTTAATTGCAATATAGTTCTTCTTCCTTTTAGGCTTCTAGCCTGTGTTACAAAATAAAGTTAAACCTTAAGAATTTGCTCATTCTCTTTCGTTTTCCACGCTGACTGAAAATATATAGAAGTTTTAACGGCAAGAAAAAAAAAAAAAGATAGACAATTAACGCTCAGAATAGTTTTTATGGCATACGAATTTTCGGTCGATCTGACGCGATTAGCGCGGAAATGAGGAACTCGGAGGCCAAAAATGGCACGGGTTACGTAGCCCGCCGTAAATAACATTGAAGTCTATTTAAACTTTTTCAATTATTTTGATATCTTTTACCGGCAGCGATCCTGAGACCGGCATCGGCCGCATTATCGAAGTCGGAGGGGAAGGCAGGTCTTGTCTTCTCCGGTCATCTCGGCGTATATCCTGATAACCGTCGGGCTCGCTCCACTCTTGGTGGACGTTTCATAAATAAGCCTTTGTGCGACCCATCTGGAAATTGAATTGGAAAGTTCGCATCGCCCACACTGTGGAACAGCTGAAAACGACACCGTGGTGCAGATCGGCGCGCACGACCAGCGGCAATGTCAATTTTCTGGACGATTTTTCCCTCCGTCTCGTGCCGGTCCATCGTCGTGGCGCGCTTCGTTTATTCGCATTCAACCGGTTGAAATCTCATTTATTACCCGTACCGTATGCAATTTTGCCCCCGATGCTTTGCCGCACCCGCCGCCGAGCCACCGGTAGCAGTTGGTCGGCTTTTGCAACCGCGACGTGTCGTACGACGACAAAACCGTTCGCGCGCGAGGCGACGTAATTTCTGGCGCGTTCGCGAATAATGCCCGCTCGGTTCAATTCGCCACAGCAATGTACGGAGTGATCCGGCCATTATCATCAACGCGCCTCGGTGTTTATTGTATTTGTCGTTAATGCTGCATCGCGCGCCACGACGATAATGCGATTCGTGATGCGGACGCAATGCCGACGAAAGCAACATCTCGTAGCGCGATATGCGCCTTGTTTGCGTTACACTTGTCGACTGTTAATGTAAATCTGATTTTCACGATGCATTCAATCGTTAGGTACATTACGCTATAGAACGATACTCTATGTCGACAGTGAGCAGAAATTTGAATCTGTGATTTGAGCAAACTTCACTATTTATTTCGGAATACACGGATTCCGTAATTAAAGCTTACTCGTATGTAAAAATTCTCATTAACTCAAGAATAAAATAGAAAATAATTAATAGAAGGACAAAGTAAAGGACAATTCGATAGTTACCGATAGTTATAAATAAAAAGTTATCATATATAAGAGAAAATTAGAAATGTAATTAAGAAAAATTCAAATTGCATACATAACATGTTTCGGTTCTTGGATCGAGCATTTTTCAGATGTAAACTTCATTGTACCATAGACGATAGAATTATGATATATACTTATGTTGTGATGTCGAGTGAGTGACTCACTCACTGTGAGAACAAATTCGCTGACAGAAGATTGATAAATCGAATGTTGGCAGAATCGATAATCTAGTTTGATATAACGTTGAGTTATGAATTTAAATGTAATAGTTACGCAAAGTTCTTTATCTCACTTAAATAACTCACCCAGACAGTACTCATGATGTGTTTATATTGTAAAAATATTGTAAAAAAAATGCACGTTATAATAAATCAGTCATTAGTCATGTTGAGAGTTGAATATAAGTCCAATCGTGTCGTCGATGATGATTAAAAGAATTAGTCACAAATTTAAGAAGTCAAAATTAATAATAATTAGACGGAGTCAAAATTAAAAATCACACGATTCGACTAACCGACAATGATTGAGCAATAATCTAAAATTTATATCCTTGGTACTGCAAAGTCATATATTGTTTATAATCGGTATGTATCCTTTGTGAAGAAAATAATTAATTACTCACTACGCAACACAGGGGAGTTTTATAATTATATACATATAATACGTGTAATACAACATTGACCTGTGAAAAAAAGAATGATACAAATAATGCAAATACTGGAAACAGACTTATAAGATATGTATACCTTAAAAAAACCTTTTCTAAAAAAAGAAAAAATATACATCAAGTGCATAAAAAAGACATTGAATTCTTCTTAATCAATAATCGGACATGAAATAAATGTAATTAACCAAGGATTTCATTACGCAAAACACATAAAACAGACAGGAAGTGGTTAAAATTGTCAACTGGATTATAATGAAGAAAAAACTTGGTGTGCTCGGATCGCATTAAAACGCAATATTCTACAAATAACATTATTTTCATAATATAAAATAATAATTCAACAAAGAAGAGATGTTAATAATCGCTTACTATATAAACTTGTAAATATGTTATCTATAATGTATCTCTAATATATATCTAAATATTATTTCTCCGCATAATTTATAACACATCTATTATTTGTGAATATACATATTTTCATGTCCCACAAGCTATATCATATATATGCGTATGTATCATATACATATGTCTATTATATTTATATTTTAATTAATTTATAAGGCAAATACTATGTTGGAATAATGTTTTCACTGAAGTACACTTAATACAACTCGGGCACGCCAAGTTTTTTCTTTATTATAATCCAGTTGACAATTTTAACCACTTTCGGTCTATCTTATGTGCGTAATGAAATCCTTGGTTATAATTATATTTATTTCATGTTCGATTATTGATTAAGAAGAATTTAATGCCTTTTTTATGCACTTGGCGTATATTTTTTCTTTTTTTAAGAAAGATTTTTTAAGGAATTTCACTGCTTTTTGTAAATTTACTTTTTAAACTTGAGTTATAAGTTATATATATTAAAAAATATTAATATTATATCGTACTTACTCGTAATCTTAATATTATAATAATTATCTCCTTTTTTCATTCTCTCTCTTTGCACTTATATGTACATACGTATTATATGTATTCAATTAGCGCGACTTCAAAATTGAATGATATCGATATATGTATATATGATATCTTCTGTTACTTATTTCCGTTGTCATACAAGATAACAAAGCAAAGTTCAATATATACAAATATACTGTATATAAATAGTCGTCGTCGTCGTCGTAGCATTTCGCGTCGTCGGCGTCTCTCTTTCTCTTTCTCTCTCTCTCTCTCTCACTTTAGACATTGTAAACAGTAGCTTAATGAACAAAACGCTTTACATGTATCATCACACGCTTTACATGTGTGTATCACACGTACGACTGAAAAAATTTTGAAACGGTCCCTTTTCAGGACTCGGTCTTTAGATCTCAGTATCGACTGCACCAATGTTATTTGGACTAGTCGCAATTGAAAGATACTGATGACTTTATATAATAAAAGTGTTTTTAGATTTTTGATTAGGCTTTTAATTTCTGAGTAATTTTAATTTAAAGTTTGTCGATTTCAAAACTCCTGATAAAGCTAGCGGTAGCATCACGAATTTGGCAGCGACATGAAGATATACATGATGATGTTCATGCTTCAAGCGATCATGTTAAGTGGTTATATTTTTATTTTATGCACTTAGCGTCGCGATGCTAGCGCGTCGCTTGATCGCTTTTTGAACTTTTATATATACATATATATATATATAATTAACTGCAGCATCTCAGAAAACGGATTGATTAATATATGTACCTTTATTACGGAAAAGAGAGTCACGCAATATCGACGCAACTATTTATACGAAATTATTTCAGAGTTTGGTGCTAATATACGGTTTCCGCAAAGCGCTTTCTCTCTCTTATTAGTCTATTTTATTCCATTTCACCTACAACGGCGAAGATTAAATGGATTCGCGCGGCAATTTGTGGATCGATAGATTTTAACGCACTTGGCAGACCTCGCCGAGCGGCATTGGACTGTTTCCAACCGGAACGTTCTGGAAATGTAGTTAGCTTGGTACGTAATTGGTATTCTTGACGCAAAAATTCATTTACGAAATCACTGAGTATAAAAGAAGAAACGGAAGATATCTCAAATAAAAAACACGAGCATTTAATTTCGTAATTTCGTAAACTCTATATAAAAATCTTGATACAATTTAATCCAGTTATTTCCTGTTTTTATTTGCATTCGTCTCCGACTAATATCTTACGTATAACTAATTAAAAGATATATCTCGTGGTTAAACCCTGGAGAAGAAAGTAAACAATCGAGAGACAGCGACTAACGCGAAGCTACATTTTATAAAATAATAATGTGTCGCGATGGAAGAAAATGATATCAATGAGTGTAAGGTTAAGTACGAGGATAGCAGATATAAGCATCTTCCCCCCTACTTAAAACAAACTTTATAAAATAATCTAGCAAGCTACATTCGATATATCTCATTATATATATTTCTTTCTTTTCTCTATTCATTTATATACTTTTAGTTTTATGAGCTGTTTTGAAGTTACAAAGTCTCTTCCTGTCTTTCCTCCTTGATTTTTTTAAATCTACCCGCCAGAGGAATGTAAATCTCTATCATGCAAATATAATTATGACCTGGTTCAGAATTTACCTTCACCGCACTAACGCAAGAGCAAATATTTACGAGCAGGTCGCTCGAAGAAATCATCGGCCGTGAAGGAAGTGTTCCTTCTTCCCTGCCATGCATTTTTTTGTCAAAAGTTACTTACATACTTCATTATTTTTAATGAAAAATATTCTATTACGTTCCCTTTCTCTTTCTCTCTTATACCGAATATGTTACTTCCATTTTTTCTTCATTTTAACTCTTCTCACTCTTCCTCTCTAATTAATTCTTCTTTGTGTTATATTATATTATCTCTTCGAAATGGAAGTGGATGATCTTTAAATACGAAGCATTCTATTCTCGCTCGCACCTTTCCATTTTCATTCGTACCTTCACAAATTGAAGACGCGTAATACTTTGCGTATACGACTTCTGACAGAGTGCCTTGTCTACTATCTGTAATTATACTGAACTTCGTGCAGCGACTGCGGGAACCTCCTATTCTGAGAATGAATTAAAATAAATCTCATAGATAGCGGCTGCTGGTCTGGCGGGCGAAAAAGATCTTGTTGGCCAACATAATAAGAGCTATTTATAGAATACTTTATGAGTATCCCGAGAAATGCGAGGAAAGAATTCAAATAAATTAAAATAATTCAAATATTGCAATCAGATGCTCTGTTGTATTTTAAAACGTTTAATTTTCTGATATATAGAGTTATTTTTTAAATATTATTCGAATGCTTCTTTCTTTTTAGTATAAACTTATAAAATTAACATATTTTTATACTTAATTTATATGTAAATTATCAATTGTTGAAACATTAAAAAAGATCCTTTATTTATTTCTTATTTTCCTCTTTTTTCTGCAATTTAAATTTCTAATTGTTTATCAGTTTATCAGAAATACTACTGTGCTGTATTTTCTACGTATATTTTATCTCACATTGCGACTAATGTCGTTTTCCCAATAATTGCGCCCGATTAACACGCTTTACTTTTATTAACATTGATAAAAATTCACCGATGTATTCGTTAGTTTAAATCTCAAAATTAAAGTCAAATCCGGCTTTCAGGATGAAGAGCGGATATACTTCGTTTTAGTTTGACTTATTACTGTTTCACGCCAAGTTTGTAGTACCGAACGAGAAATAAAAATCCGGCTTAGCGTTCCGAGCGGACTATTGGTTGCCTGGAGACAAATTTTTGCGCGATATTGGAATTCTTTTTCTTTCTTCCCCGCTCGGCTAATGCGATCTCGATAAAGAGAACAGAGGCAACGTTCGATCAAAGAGGTAGGGACGCGCGTCCCTTTGCCGGATAGAAGGATGGGGTGCGCAATCAGGAATCCTTTCACTGCAACTTACAGAGATATAGCCGACTCTCGTGTTGTATGCAAATCCATCTGTACTTGATTATTTCGATTCATCGTCGATGGACTCATCGACTGATCGAGCCGATCTAACGAGAACAGAGAGAGATGGAAAGAGAATACTACCACGAATGTTGCTGACACTCTTTCATTGTTAATAAAAGTTTGCAAAGCGATTGTCAGTAGGATTTGGACCTTTCAATGCACTCTAATGGAAACTTTCTGTCAAAAAGCTTACACATCATATATAAATAGACATGCACCTGTGTCTATATAGATACGTAAAATATAATATATGTTTTAAAATTTCTAATGTTTTTCCATGTTATAAATTTATTAATATATACTTACTTGCTATCGAAATTTTATTCAATTTTTAACGTACATGGAAAGACCAATTTTGCTAAAGTATCTAAAAATTTAACTAAATACACATTTAAAAATAATTTTATTGGACTATTAAAACAATTATGTGAGATGCTCAAACTAGCTGTTAGAATGTCAAAACTTTTTGCAGCATTACTCATCATAATTGAGTTTTTTTATTTACATAATTTCAATAGTTTAACAAAATTATTTTCAGATCTGAATTTTTAGATACTTTGGTATCTATCGTTCTTTCCATGAAAATTCGTTACTACTAGGGCAGTTACCCTTTATACCATGTGTTATACACTTAGATTTCGTCAATAGAAGCTGTAGATTGCAAATTGGAATTACAGGAAGGAAACGGAAGGATAGCAATAAGTGCAATAAGAGTACACGTGACTTGAATTCGGATTTTTGTAATTGGACAAGCGTTTCAATCCAATGGTACAATACCGTGGATGCGACTTTTCGTTTACGTCGTGTGCATGCAACGACCGATTTCACCGGAATCAGTATGTGATTCTGCATGGTTGTCCTTTATTGGCGGCTGCGGGCCGCGGCTTTCGTCTACGAGAATCGTGCACGCTCGTATCAACACTCGCTCGTTGTTGTGTACCGTGGGAAATTGAAAATACTCGAAATTCCGTTGATGCGACGAAACGTGATAACGTGTCTCCTGAATGCGAAACTGATCCGCTTTCGGTGGCGGCGGACTGCTAAAGTAACGGCGAAACGGCGCAATTGCGCGCAAGGCCCCCGTCCTAGCGTTTCCGTTGTATTTTTTGGTCATGATTCGTAACGCGTCGTCTCTGACGTGACTTTGTTGCATTTTAAATAAAAGTCAGTGCGCCTGCAAATAATGCGATCCGTTACATTCATTGCCAAAGAAGGAATGCGCATCGATCAGCGCTAGAACGCTGAAACTTGTGTAAGAGGTTAGAAGCGTTAGTATATAGGCGAGATATATCGCATAGCGCGCACGTTTCTCGATTAGACGTTTAGACACGTTGAGTGGCAGGAACCCGACTGAGGAAAGATCGACGGGAGGGAAGGATAGGGTGAGAAATAGGCAAGAAGTAATTCGGAGACGGGGGTAACCCGGGAGCCACTGAACTTTCTCGATTAAAAGTTAATTACCTTTCGGCTAAGACCGCAGAATTTCAATCGACGGACGAATAATTGTTCCAACGTGGATGAAAGCTACCACAGTGGGGCAATTAACAGAATAAACATTTAATCTCGTCCCGCTCTGAATTTCTTGATGATGCTAATGTCAACGATAAATCGCACAGCGAACTGTCGAGGATTGCGGCTCTTCCTCAATGTAAACTTGTACGGAATATATCCAACGCAGAGATTTCGCGAGTTACGTATCCTCGAGCATAACGTCGCGTAAATTCGTAATGTTTCATAATTCTTTCTTTTGACAGAATTAAATATAAAATCAGCCTAGAGATTATATATTCCCGTGGTAAATATACCAACGTTATAGCGTGTTGTCTCTTCTCTTCCCCAACGCCAGGATCCGCTAAAACGCACTTCTCCCATGAAATCGCTCTTTGCTTCAAGAAACGGCCAGGATAAAGAGCCAACCAAAGAGTTTTGCGGAAAAAGCTCCTCTTATTCGTGCAAACGCTTTTTACCCTTCGTCCGTACGAAGAAGCAACCGAAAACGACACAAAAGAAGCGGGTCTGAAAGGACCTTTCAGGAAAAGCTCGGCGCGGCGAGCAAAAAGAACGATAGGTGCCGGGCAGAATAGTGCGAATAAGGCGAACGAATTTCGTAAGATATAAGGGGAAATTAGCAGATACTGCTAGGATACGTTAAATTGAATAGGAATACCTTAGATAGAGCGTGGAGTTCACGGAGGAGACATAATTCACTCGCAACTCCGGCTAGAACTCATAGCCCGTACCATTTCCCCATCTCCCACATTCCCCATCCTCCTTCCTTTCCGCTACCCCGCAGAACACCCGCAGCAACCCTTTACGAACGGGGCCGAGACGTTGAAACCCGTACTAGATTCAGGGCGGAAATTCGCTACGTGCATGCGATGATGTTGGTGAGATTATTTAATTAACAGCCGTGACGAGGTCCGCACGTCTTAATTACGACGCGGTCAATTATACAATCGTCAAAGCGGAATTGCGGTTGAATTACTTCGTCGAATATATTCATGCCCTGGAAAATTCTTGCTCGTACTATTCTCATTCGATCCTTCCCGGTAACCGTACCTCTAACGTCTGTTTTGTTACGAAAATAAATCTCTAAAGGAACGACTTTTTTTTTCTTAATTTTCATCCTCTACGATTTTTCTCCCCCACAGCTTCGTACAACGTTGGGCGATTTTCATCGAGCATAACAAAAAGGAGATTGTAGATCGCAAAATCACAAGGTGCCACAGCCACGAGGTACGTGGGTAGGATTCACAGAAGTTTCCAGGAATCGTCTGCTTTTGCTGTCAGTTGCATCGCGCGTTGGCGATGTTGAACGAATATTTGCTAAGGCTGGTAACTGAAATTCGTTCCGCGCTTTCTGGGTGAACGATTTAAGAAGGGATGGTGTAATTCCGCAGAAAGTGCACGTTCGGAATATCGGTATGGAACGAAATGTTCCGTGCGATGTTTCGGGTCGATGATGAATTGGTACTCGCGGTTGTGGGATCGCCCGTGTAAACGTGTGCAGGCTTTTATGTGTTTGTTGTAAACGAGCAAAATTAATGGTACGCCGGTGGTCGGTGTCAAAAACGCGCGATGTCAATAAGCACCATAACGCGTATTTATACTTTTAATGAATGGAATATGAAAACATAATTTTTTTAAACCCGTCCAGAGATAAAATATTCCCGTATTGCAAACATTTGCATTGAAATATAAATAAAAAATATAGAATAGATATTTGCACCAGCGAGATGCAATTTTTTTTTCGAATCTAAAAATGATGAGTTTGAATAGCAATGTAGTTCCTCTCTAATATTAATAATATATTTTCAAACAACATGTATTCAGTAATAATTATATTAACTTGTATTATTACAAGGTAGACTATAGTTTCCGTCGCTTCATCAGGCAAAGAGGGTTGTTATTCTAGAGAGTAAGGAAAATATCAAAGCGCAAGCGAAAGCAAAACGCGTTTATATGCGTAGTTGAAATAAGCGAAGCGTAAGCATAGAAAAACGAATCTTGAAAGAGACGCGAACGCGGGAAGATTTAAGTAGGATTCTTATGTCAATCGGATTCCACCGGAAGTAACAAAGAAAAAAGGTCGAAAGTGAGATCAAACGCGTCAGAGAGACAGAAGAGTTGCAGAGCATTAAGGGAAGAACAAACAAATCGATGTGCAAGCATTTCATCTTCACCCTTTTATCGACGGCCGCTCGATTTTACGACGTGCATGACTTTTACTCGCTGTCGAGAAGATTTAAGACGAACTTGCAACGCGTTTCTCGTCCGTCCCATCAATCTGTATGAACCGATCGATATTTTTCACACACGTCGTAGTTATCGTATTATAAATCGCTGGATTTCGATGCTCGTTAACTCGACGAGTGTAATCTCGCGATCAAACCCGTCGTCTTCATAATCTCGACGAATTTTTATTTGCTTATATAACAACTATTTGTATGCAAATTAACTTGATAAAAATTTATTTTACTTTATGATGTGATTTATGGCAAATTGAGTTGCCTCTATCGCGACATTTTATAAAATGAGCATGCAAAAGTAAACGAGCTTAACTGCTGAAACGTTTTTGAGATTAGTTCGGTAGCGAGCAAAACGAATTTTTATTCTGAAACTCAGTGTTATCACACCAAGAGACGAATCTATTTTTTTTTTTTTATATATATGGATTTATCGTATTTTTTACATGGATCTAATCTATTTTTTATAAATAAGCATAGTATAAAACTACCATGTTTTGTTAGATCAATATAGTAAACAAATAACAGTACACGTTGCTTGTTCATACTTTTACTATTCTTTCACAAACAATCAAATTTATTCCTAGGTACAATACATATACGCCTTCCTATTTACTAGTCATACTAACCAAATAAATTGCTTCGTTCAATGTTTTTCCTACCAAAATTTGTAATGCATTGGTTGTTCGCAAACTCGTACGAGCGATAAATCAGCCAATTTAGTAATCGCGAGATAAAGATATTAAAATCGCATACTCGCCAGCTACGTCTCGCAAGAGAAATGACAGACGAGAATACGAGAAAAATGGTGAACGAGGAACAAAACGGTTATAATAAAAGATGGAAAGAGTAGAAGAGGGCGAAATCCAGTGGGACTGCTCGGTGGTACTATGTTTTCACAATTATTCTCGCAGTTAGTCGAGGTACAAGCGGATAAGAATGAGAGCGAGGGCAAGAGTGAGGAGAATGGAAGAATTCGAAGTCTCCCACCCGGAGATAGGGGTTGGAGGCGGCAGTAAAACTCTCGGTGAGCACTTTTGTTAATTAAATGCCGTTGTTCGATTCAACCGGGTTCTTTTGATCGAGTTATCGTTTAAACAGCGTTCACTTAACAAAGAGCCCGGTTAAGCGGGTTGAACGTAAAAGGCAACCCATGCCACGCAAACGTATCAAATCATCGCCATCTTTTGCTAATTAGAGCCAATTTCCACTTCTGCATTATCACCCCATATTCGTTTATATATTCATTACCTGCCTTTTGCATAGATAAGACAAGTGTATTGTCTGTTTGAGAACTGAAACATTTCAGCAACGTAAGCCGGCACATTGAACGGCACTATTATTTTGCAACGAATATTATCAAAGATGATGGAATATGGACTGCGCCATCCGTTTCTAAATAGTGTATCAAATAGTGGTTAACAAATATGAGAGAAAAGGAGTATGAAAGTCAATTTTCCTCTTTTTCTGAAAGTGACTCCTCAGGGACCCGGATCGAACCGGAATTGGAACCAAAAACCGTTCCGATAATCTTTTTTTCGATAAACTGAAACCGAAACCGTATCGAAATTTTGTAAAGTTTATAATTCCGAAACCGTAACCGAGTCGGTAAAATTTTATGGTTTTTCTTTTCTTAATTTTTTATCCTTTTCTTATTTTTATCCTTGTTAATCTTTGTTCCGTTCATTTCTTCGCTCAGATTATCAATGTTCAAATCCAGGCTGTGTTCCACTTAACTCTTGCAACTCCCGCGAGCATTGTTTATTTTTGTTTAACATTTGATAAACAACAAGAATGAAATGATTCCACGAACGTTGTGAGCGTTAAATGGAACGCAGGCCTAGTATCACCGTCGTCAGCTGTCTCAACAACCGGAATGCAAATAGGTGCATCCAACATTATCTCATATGATATAAAGAATCTTACGGAACTGCAAGACATATTTAATATAAACTTTTTTAAGATAAAAATAATATAAGTAATATGGCTCAATAAATTAAAAATATAGGTATAGAAAGGCTACGAGCCAGATAATAAATATTAAAAGTTTAATGACATCACAAGATAAAAATGACAAAAACATTATGTAATAAACAAAAACGCAAACGCAAGTTAAACAAAAAACTGATAAAATTTAAAACAATTATAAACAAAACAGACGTTTCGACCTCGCTCGAGTCATTCTCAATGTTAGAACATATAAAATTTTAAAATTATATGATAAAAAATATGATACATATAGAAATACAAGAACATAACAATCTTGTGAATAATATTACTTGTTATAG
The DNA here is from genome assembly GCF_001594065.2 of Cyphomyrmex costatus. Classification (NCBI taxonomy): domain Eukaryota; kingdom Metazoa; phylum Arthropoda; class Insecta; order Hymenoptera; family Formicidae; genus Cyphomyrmex; species Cyphomyrmex costatus. Next base: position 2,811,797 of record NW_017277017.1, read on the forward strand.
ATGTTGCATTTTGAAAGATGTTTTTAGTTTCAATAGGTGTCAAAATCAGAAGTACGCGTCAATGGATAAAATTATTTTCTCTTTTTCTTTATTGTTAAATAGTCCTTCCCATAACATGTCTCACTGATAGTGAATGTCGAAATATTGAAGTCGTATCCATGAATTAATTTTGAAAAATTATGTAATGTAGAATTATTATATGTATATGATAATGACTCCAAGTAAAAGCGATTAAATGTAGAAAGATGTTATACTGTTGAAACGCTATAAACTAATTTTTTTTTTAAGATAGTAATATTTTTTCTTACTTAGATCTTCGTTACCTACATGTTGCAAGAATTTATTCTAAGTCATGAAATTTAAGGATACCTACATATGTATATTTTATGTAATAAGTGAGATCTATCTATAAGAATAAAATACACTCTGCTAAGTCTATAGCGTATAAAAATTTAACCTAATGTGAGTTGCCATTGCTTCTACTAAATATATTTTTTATACTAAATTATATTATATAATTTATGCTAAATAACGATAATTAAATTTGACATATACTAAGACAATGGTGTCAAATTGACACTGTATAGTGTCAAATTATATAACACTGATGTTTTAGTATAAAATAACGATATAATTGAGGATAGAGAATCTTAGAGGTGCTCTAGAATAGGAGCAATATATGACAACTCACAATAGGTTAAATTTGACACTAAAGATTTAAAAGTGTAAATTGTAAGAAAGGAACGAGAGAAATGTGCTTAAAATAATGTTTACATAATTTCTGTTCAGAGTCACGTGAACAGTTGACGCCCCTCTCCTACTAGACTTTCTAGATTGAACGAATGAATACGCTCTCTCTCTCTCTCTCTCTCTCTCTCTCTCTCTCTCTCTCTCTCTCTCTCTCCCCTCCTCCTCCTCCCTCTCATACTCCTCAATAAAATAAATTTAAAGAATAAGTAGAATAAAGCGAATAAATAGAATCGAAAAAACCGTTAAAAAACAGTAATTTTTATGGTTTTCTTTACCGCTAAAAAAAACTGAAACTGAAACCGGAACATTTATTTGATATTTTATTAAACCGGAATCGGAACCAAAAATCGAAAAAAAACCTTTCAGTCCGGGTCCCAAGCTGACCATACACGATCAATAATCCGATCAGTAATATTGAATCAGTAATACTGACAGAGTATACATCAGCATTTTTAATATTTTTACGATCTAATACGATCAGTATATTATTGACAATATACTTTATTTTAGTTTTGCGTGCATATTATCTATCGCACTATAACATACTGTGACATGAATCCTAATAAAACAATATCAGTCCTCATAAGAATCCAGATCAATGGCAATATTCTACGTCAATTTATCAATATTAATCACACACGATTAATAATATGATAATTTCTTAATATTGACAGTATTAATTAACCGTATAGGGTCACTTAAGATATTGTGAGTTGGTACAATAAAGAAAGATGAAGACCAGCCGTCTTTGCATTCGATCTCTCTTATTTTTTTGTCTATCAATTTTACACACAGATGGTGTAGTTCTATGTTATTCAGGTGACGTATTTACGGTACATAATAACACTCAAGCGGCATTTGTTTCTACGGCGCGGCCGTCCATCGATTTGTCGATCGTGTTGTTGCCGCGAAAGTCATTTCGAAGAGCTTTAGCTTTATAATACAGCTATAAAAGTGCACGCGCACGTGACACAAAGTAAATGGTTCGTTTCGCATAAACAGAGCGAGCGAGCGCGGATTGATATCACGCGAGAATAGCAAGCGAGCAAAAAGTTTCGATCGCGCTGTTTTCGAAGCGTTTATACATACATGTCCCGTGTATGCTCGTCGGAGCGATCATGCGTGCCGTCAAAAGAGTTAACTTAGACGTAGCCACGCACACGCCGTCACCGGCGGCACGTTAATAAATCGGTCGATTTTTTTTGCAGCCCTTTCTTTATGAACGGCCATCCCTCTCTCTTTCGCGATCGTTCACGCCGTCCTGTGTCGCTTCACGGAAGTCTTTTTCAACGAAATAAAAAAGCTCGATACGTTACCATCGGTTATCGCGATATTGCTGCTCGCCGGAGCATCATAAAGCTATTCCCGACCGATTACTGTTCCATCGTGTTGCACAGCTTTTTACGGACGCATTAAGAGGCTTTCTCCATTGCCGCCGTTCGTCCCTTTGCATCGCTGTCACCATTTCGCAGGCGATAACGGAGTGCAATCTCGGCCGACACTTTCTCGCGCGGGTTTCGTGCGTCGAGGGAAATATGATAATCCTTAGGCAACGTCGGCATAAATCGCGTCGTGTCAGGCTGGATTTTATGAACGATCTGGTGACTCTCTTCTACGTTAGTTCTGAGGAAATAGATGAGACGGTACTGTTCTTTCACCTATTAACTTTTAATATGCACATTATAATACCTTCTACAGTTATCTTACGAAGTGTGTACAGAGTAGTATATGCTTTAAGCTGTATAAGAAATTTTCCAATCATAATCGATCATTCTCCTCATACTCTACTAGAATTGGTAAATGTCTTACGATTTAAGGCTGACTTTTTTATTGTAGACAATGTGTAATCTAACTGCAAATGTCAAAACCATTTTGATACAAAGAATAATTTTATTTACAAATGCGAAATATGCGTACGTCAAATATTTTATCGTTTTTCTGTCCGACTTGTGTGTACATTTATAAAACGTAATATGCACAAAGTAGAAAAAAATTATTATAATTAAAAAAATTGTATTCTCTTGCCAGTTCATTGAAAATTTTTTCTCAGCTAATTATTATTAGCTGTTCAATATCACACTATATTGATTTGTCATGGACGTAATACGCTGTGTTATACACTGTTGAAAAAAGATAAAGTTTCGTGTATATATACATGTAACAGAAACAAATTTCAAGCAGGTACATTAAAAACATTAATGTTGTCAATGAAAATGAAGTAACTTAAGTTTAATGTTCAAATGTACTAAATTTCACGCAAATTCACATAAAATTTTATGAAAAGTACATTAAATTTCATGTACATGTACACAAGTATACTTCTCGGTTACAAGTACATTAAATTTAATGTTATGTCATTAAATTAAATTTAACTTGTGCAACTTTTTTAAAAATACATTAAATTTCACGACGTTTTTAACAGTATATAGCGTATCCAATCCAACTTTGATTGCTTATAACTTCCATAAAAATAAACACACGGTAACAATTATTTTTTCAATTAAAACGCCAAACATTAAAGAATATAACGGTTTCAAGAAAATATATATACTTTACTGGTTATAAGTAATAAAGTAAATAGGAGTTTTGAAGAACATCATTTAAAAATTCATAAAAAATAATTCATCAAAAACAAGTTGAGTAGATTTTATCGAGAATAGTATTAAAAGGTTAAATATAACTAAGAAAAAAATATACTTAAAAAATGCATAATTAAAATATATAATTTCTTCAATATGCAATTTGCTTTCGTAGATTAATTCTATGTCTAATTTTTTATTGAAGATAATCATATATGTTTTCTGTCAATGTCCCAGTTAAATTTTTTCATTAGGCAGTTGGTTAATCATCATAAAACAATTCCTTTCTCCGATTTTCAAAGGAGTCGACATCGTAAAGTTGTTTCATGCCTACGAGAGTCGCGCGCCTATCACCGAATGCAAAATCCATTTCCGTCTAACCAGGAAACTTTTAACAAGCCGCATTCAAAGTATGCGTGTTCCGTGTTAAAGTTATCCGGTACACCGACAAGAGCGATATATCGCACGTAGGTAAAACACGGCAGTAATTATACCGAGATTTGCGATTTAGGAAAATTGTGGTTATAGTTTTAACGATCTTAAAGGGAAATTAATTTGATGAAACATTACATTATTTGCCACAGATGTATATATATATATATATATATATATATGTATATATCAAGAAGTAATATTTTTTCAATCATCATTTCAAACATTATCGCTTATCTCAATTTAACATTTCAAAATACAGTGACACGAATTATGTATAAAAAGAAAAATTAAATTTCTAAATTTTACTCAGAAAAGGCAACTTTTGTTAAGAATACTAGAGAGAGCCTACATTATGGAGTACGCCACAATTGCCGAGTCCATTCTCATCGTGTCGCATATTGTTCCCATTGAGCGGCAAGCTTATTTAAACATACCTCGTTGATGAAGTATTATACAGCGAGCGGAGCCAGTGGCTGCATTCAACAGAAAAAGCAGCTTTGCAACTACTGTAAGATTCTTCAATATAATTAATTTAAATCCAGACAAGAATTAAGAGCAAGAACCAATCACATTGAAGAATACTACAATAATTATACAAACAAAATAACGTTGCTTTTTCTGCTGAACGTAGCCAATGGTTAACCTATCCACATGTAGGTCAGTACTATTTTGACGACATATCTAGGAATAATATTTTTCCATTATCATTTGAACATTATATCTTATCCAAAATTTAACATACCTATATAATCTGAAAAAACAATGATGAGTTATGCATAGAAAGAAAAATCACATTTTTTTTTTACTAAATAAAGATTTTACTGCGTATAAAGAAGAACAAGACTCTTTTGTTATAAGAATACCAGAGAGAGGTAGTCCATATTATCATACACCACAATTGTCAAGTCCATTTTCACCGTGTCGCATATTGTTCCCGTCGAGCGGCAAGCTTATTTGAACATATCCCGTTGATGAAATACAGCGAGTGAAGCCAATGGTTAGCCTGTCTAGTGTCTACGCGCAAGTGGGTCAGTACCAACATCTTGAAGACACTTATAAACTTGGTTCCGACTAACTCTCCCGAGAGATTCCCGTGCATAGTGTCTGCTGCATGTTGAATACACGATTTCTGCGGAGTGGTAGAAACTTTGGCTGGGACTGATACGCGAGATACATGGGAGCGCATCGTCGCGATTTCCCGAACTGATTGCGAACTAATATTCCGTTAAACTCGCTGCGAGTTATAACGGGCATTAATGACGAGTAACGTTACCGTAGTTATCCGATTTCAATGTCAAACTAATTACAACGTTACTGCGATGTTCGCTATGCGAATATACACGTGAATTGCGAAATGCAAATTACGAAGATTTTTGTTACCTTGAAGCTTCGTTTGTACACAATTAGGCGAATGCAATTATCGTGTTAGATTTATTGTAGCGTGAATCTTCTGCTTACCGGAGTTTGTTATCTTAAACTACTGGAATTATATACTTTTATTAAAAAAAAAAAAAAAAAAGACAAATTACGCAAGTGCAGTACATCGCGATTCTTCCAAACATCGAGTTTATTTATTTATCGGTCTACACACACACAAAAAAGTTATGAAATCACTGAATGTCATATTGGCTTAATGCCGAGAGGTGACTAACGGCTGGAGTGAATTCAGCCGCTACATACCGAGGGAAAACAAGAGCGGACTATAATTAAATGTGAATTATTTAGAGTACGTTTTGTGCCGAGTCAGCTGCAGATATCGTGATTCCCGTTGGCCACCAACGTCCAAGAGCCGCGATACCTATAATGGGGCAAGCTCGTTCCCGCCTGTGACGAAATTATTCTATGTACACATCCAGGTATGTAAGCGCAAACGCATGCGCGCCTGTATATACACGGTGCAGCAATTACACAATGCACATGTAAAGAAGCAATTAGTAAGTTAAGCAAATTCTGATCTGATATTCCAACAAACTTCTTTTATCTTCCTATTACGACACGTTGATCGCAAGCTTGCACAGAGCCCATATATTACGCACGCTGTAACGCAGCAATTTCACATTAAATTTCCCGTTACGTTACGGTAAAATAAACCACATTTTTCGTCGTGAACGGTTAGGAAGAACAGCGATCAACGTACGACCGAGAGGAAAAAGGTGGAAAAATTCCGCGGAGGAAATGGCGCGTACGATAAAAGATGCATGATAAGCGGCTGTTTCGTGCGTAGCTTTCCATAGTAAAGGGGAGGGCTTAATTCAGAAATATGAAGTAATACGTTGTAACGCATTCTCTTCTGACACGTGCTAATAATAAATCTCAATTTTGCCGAGTCAAAATAATGCGTGCGCGGCGAGAGCGCCTCTTCACAACTAACGACGAAACTCGTTTTAATTAATCCTAGAATCACTACAAAATTACGAGGGATGAACTTAGTTTGGCGTATAACGTATTCAGTACAGTGAAAAGTTACAGCGCATCAACAGTGAATAAATAACATCTCTACTTGCGTATTGCAGTTACACTGATTATAATTATTGATTAGTTATAACGAGTCACATAGATTCCTTCTTTAGTCGTTTTTAGAAAAATGAGTCAATTCCGGGCAAAATGTCCACAAAACCTGGTCGTGATAGTCTTAGAGAGCATTTAACAGAGTTTGACCATCAACTGCCACTTGAGGCGAGAAAAAAAATTTCACAAGGGCTTTGCCACGCCATTGTGAACACAACCATTCTTTGGAAAAAGGGCAAAACTCGGTTAACTTTCTCGCTAGCCACTTCGTTCAAATCGCTCGGCTGGCAAAGGCAAGTGAGCACAATATTTTCCACTCGAAACTTTGATCGCGAATTGGAAAAAACTGCTTGCCCGACAATGGTCACTCGACAAGGCCATTCCAACGTTCGCAATCAGTATTTATCGATAAGACCGTTCTTCGTGGTCTTTATTTCCTTCACGGATTAACAGAGACCGAATAATTATACGAGCATGGATTCTTCACCGTAAAAAAGGCATTCCGATCGTCTTCCTTCAAACGATCATCGATGAAGCATTGAAACGCTACCAACGATTAATTCAGTTTAGTGCACCAGTTTTCGACGACTCTAAATTATTGAACTTCTCGTCGTCCTTATTTCGGTGAAAATATTTATGAGCGTATATATGTACATTTTATACCTACAATACAATTTGATATAAGTCAAAAAATTGATTAAATTTTTGCTAATATTCTTTTACATCATTACATATTTATAATATTTTAAAATAAATGTTTTGCATGTTCCTTTTAGTTGTTTTCCAAAATTTCCATTAAAATTTTGTTGGGAATTATTTAAAATTTTCATCAATATTATTATGTATATGTGATTTAAATATATATGTGTGTAAAGTAAAATTTAAATATAAATGTAATGCTTTAATGTCTCCCTCAATTTTTAATTTACAAATATTCCGCCAGTCGAGAAATAACAAACATCAGTTTGCATTGTAAACAACATTATGACAAAAATTTGTCCATGTATTACAAAAAATAAATAAAAAAGCAATGCTCTGCCTCCATTCGATGCTTCTTTCAGCGTACAGCATTTTGTGTTATCGCACTTATCAATGTATAGATACGTTCAGCGTAGCTAGGATTATGTGTACGTTCGTATTGAAATCGACCACTACGAGCATCGCCAGGGGCTATTAATCCGATTGCCAATCGATTCAGTCGTGTACAGACGAGAACGTACGTCCATGTTCGAATAGATTTTTCATTTACAGGTGCTACCAACAGTTTGCTACATCGATCTATCGCCAATCGAAAAATTTAATTATCGAGATAGGTATATTTGTATAAAGATGTAATATGTGAAACAAAGTATATATATATATCTCTTTTTGTAGGTATTATTAACGACCTTCAAATGATTAATTTCTACTTGAAAGCATACTTTAGTAAAACAGAGTAGAAGTAATCACAAAATATTTATTATTAATACTAAAATATCCATAAAATAATGTATTAAGAAAAGAGATATAATACAAGTAAACAAAATGTAATTTTATTTAATTTTACTTATATATTTAAGGATAATGTAATCGATAGAAATAAATAAAATAATGGTGTCACACGACTCTTATAAAAACTTAATACTGATCAATTTATTACCAAAAAAAAAAAACAGTACAATTAATTACTTGCTTGGAGCACTAAAAGTACTGAACAACAGCACCTTTACTACTTAAAATAAATAATTAATTACTCTTTCAGTATTGGTTAGTATTAGATTTCTGTAAGAGAAGTACTTAGGAGTACAACATAATGCTATAAATCTGAGAGCTATAACACTCATATTCGATCTACACGTTATATCATCATAAACGTGAACAAACTTTAATAGAGCACAGTAGTCTGACCACGTTCTGTGCCAGACAGTAATACATCCGACTCACCTAGTAGGCAATGCGTTAGGCGAACGTGCCTAGTGTCTAAGCCGAACGTGCTTCTGGAAATTATAAACTATACGTCTCGTCACGTACTAATAAATATTTATACAAATTCTCTATACTAGCACCTAAATCGTTTTCTCGCTAAGAAAAGGGTGAACTGTGATGAAACTGTGATGCTTTGACACAAGATTCTACTTTAGCTTTGATGAAATTTCTTCTCCACGTTTAAATAAAATTTTTTTTAACTTTTTAAAGACGGAGCTTTATAACAAAGAAACTTAGAGAAGACATTGTTATCTAGGGGTTTCTGCTGAATTCGATTCTAAATATTAAAAATTCAAATTATATTTTAATATTTAAAAAATCATTTAATTATCACAAAACTCAGTTTTATGAAATTCTTGGTATCGCTGAGTTTAAGTATAGCTTAAAATTACAAACTTCAACAACATAATAATCTGTAATAAAGGAGAATCTAATGTCACAGAACTCATAATCAAAAGTCAATTTGAAAATCAGTTTTAACCATCTGCTCAATGTGCTTCAAATGTGTAAATCGAAACCAGAAATATAATTTTTATTAATTTATATAATAATTAAAAATTCGTTAAAAACCGAATTTTATAACATATATTAGATTGTTTAAAATTCTATTCGTATATTGAATCTACTACTTAAATTTTCTTATTTTTAACCTCAGACTTGAATAAAGTATTATCAAATTGAAATTACCCCATAGATATTATATATACATGTATAATATAAAATTTCATAAAAATTGAGTGAAAAGTTTACAAAGTAAAAGAGAGTAGATTAATGTGGGGTTTCGTTATAAAAATTAAAGAAAATATTGAGTAATAATGCGCGATTTAAAAAATTAGTAATTAATATTAACAATATATGTAAAATACTGCTTTCAGATAAAAATACCTATCACATTTTTTCAAAACTATATTTGTATGATGCAATGATACTATGCGAAATTAGTTATATATTCGTTAATTAATGTAAATTAATATTTGAACAGGTCAATATCCGTGGTGAACTATTGTATGTCGTAACGTATACGATGTTAACTGATACATATTCGAGAAATCATGATCCAAACGCACAACATTTTTCTAATTCCCGAAGTCAATTGAGAACGATCTTTCTAGTTGCTACTACATGAACATCGATGAATTCCCTTGCGCGCTCTAAAAGAAACTTCCCTTTATCCTATTATCTTCCCCTCGCAGCCTCTCCACCATCGCTATCCACGACTGACCCTTAAATTTCGTTTTCGCAGGACGACGCTCGCATGGAAACCGCTTTAAAGTGCGGTTTCGAACTCCCTATGAAACTTTTCCTCCAGTTTCTCTCTTCGGGTGGTGGCGGCGGTTGTGGAATTGTCGTCTTTTCCGCTTTCCACGCACGCGCGGCGTTCGCGCTGACTCGATACACATTGAACTTTATATTGCTAGTCATTAAAAATGACCCAAGGTAGTTTGAGAGACAAAAGCAGCGAACAGGAAACCGCAAGCTCCCTCTCCAGCTATTACGATCGTAAAATAAAGGCCGTACTTCTCGGCTGCCGCCGAATCGGATACGCCACACTGCAATTCCAGTACGACGGCTATTAGTCAGTAAAATTTCTCTCTGGAAGCGGATATCCAAGTATCGCGATGGCTTTCCAAACGACGCGAAAGTCTGACTCGCGGAGATAATAGCGGGCTCCGAAATCTCCATTTCGGAGGCATTAGTCTAAGTTGAACTATGCATGGAGCTTCGAAGATAAGAGGCCGTTTTATTGTTATATACGTGTACATTGCTGTAAACTCGAGAGCAATCTATCATGTATTTTAAATCATATACTTTTTAACGGATAACACAAAGTGTAGTGCATTATTTTACAGCATTTGGAATTCATCGCTTTATCTCTAAAAAGCTTTCGGATTTATGTAATGTGCACAACGGAAATAAAAACAAACATTTTAGAAAAAAAAAGCGGAGAAAAAATATATCAACTACGGTTTATATTTTCATAGTATAAAGATAACATTGAAAAAAAAGTTTGGCAACGACTATCAAATGTTGAATGAAATAAAATCAAATGATCGATTAACCAAAAATAATTTTAATTCTCTAAATATTCAGTAAATATTATTAAACATAATAATATAATCAACTGTTTTCGATAATTGATAATACTGATTAATGTTTAGAAAAGTAAAATTATTTTTGGTTACATTAACCGAACATTTGATTAAAATTATTTCACTCAAGATTTAATAGCAATTATCAGATTTGTATTTCAATGTGTACATATAATCTAATTATTTTGAGGTGTTAATTGATATATCTATAAAATTTGAATTACTATTATTATTATTATTCTTTGAATTATACCACATTCTATCTTGGCATCAATAAAATAAGGTGTTATTTTGAAATAATAAATCTCTCTTATATCTGTTATTTTGAAATAATAAATCAATAATGCATTGAAGTACGATATCTTTCGCGAAAAAGCTTTATTGCTGAATATTTACTCTTAGACATTGATAAAGATCCAATCCTTTCCAGAGAAAATTACGACGCGGCGGCGACTGCACTTCAGCTAAAAATAGAAAGAACAGTAAATCGCGGATATTGTCTTTAGAAAAATTCCGAACTTTTCATGCCTCCGATTTATACTTCATTCTTTCTTCAAAATTGATTCATCAATGTTGATCGTAAATTATTATAGTCAGTACGCTCGTCAATATATTATTGTAAATATTGCCAATTTTGTCGTCGTGACTGCATTTTTGCATGATTTACAGCAACAATATTACGGGCATCTCGTACGTATAACGAAAATCAATCTGTCAGACGTTGATGTTTCATTAAAAGTTATATTTTATACTCTCGTGTACAGAACGTACCACTATATCACTTGTAAAACTTGGCGTTTCAACAAGATATATCGCTCTTCATTCTCAAGCGCCCGATATATACATCTAGTTAGAAATTATAGTTAACATCGCGAATTACGATTGTCGCGCGTACAATATCGTCGCACCGGACTAAATGCAGCGTGAGTTGTAAAACGTTTCGACATGCAATATAGTATACTACGTGCTAATTTACAGAGTGCTACAATTACCATTGTCATTACACTGATTGTAACGGGACCGAGTTTAATCACAGTATATCGAAGCGACATTGCGAAACGCTTATGATGCAACAAAGTCAATCTAATATTGGAATTATTATGTGAAGGGACGACATCGTGATAATTAATGATAGTGTGAGAAACGTAAGACTGAGTTTTGAATCACAATTGCTATTTCAATGCTCTGCGACAACAAATTAGCTTTCCGCTGCTCGAAGCCCCTTTTCTTACGCATATATTTCTTTGGAAGAAACATAGGTAGAAGAGGATGAAACGCGACAGACAGAAGTGTTTTATTCGTTCATTAGTCACATAGACCAGATTGAATTCCTCTCGAGTTTTCTTCTCTAGATACGATTGTAGAACGGACGTGGGTGGGAGCCAAGCTGAGGTTACGAGAAGATCCTTCGTCTCCGAGGTTTTACGACTGGGAGGAACGTAGGGTGAAAGTCAATTTTTCTGAGGATTTTCATTAGTTAGGCTGAGCCGGTAAAATCGAAGGATGATGCAACTGTCGCAGACAGGAAGCGACAGTAATTGACGATCCTCGGATTGATATCTTTAAAAGTAATATTAAAATCTATTACAATTCACCCCGAAATCGTATATAAATATTTTACCTATATAAATATTTCAATATTGTAATATCCCATTTAGATAAGTTCTAGATCATTTTTAATACAAATGTAGCAAATTTCATTGATTATATTCAAAAACCCCTTTCAATTTTAAATATTAAATTTTATATCAACCCGATAATAATTACATATAGAGTGTTTTTACATCCTAGCAGTAAAAAAATGTGAAATGTAAGATATTCTTTTGCTTGGATATTATTTAATATATTTTCTTTCTTTTTTAATAATTATTCTATAAGAATTGACTTTTAATTAGGCAATTTTATCGAAAACCAGCAATAAAAAGGTATTATGAAATATCTATCTATCATAATATAGTATTCAATATGCTTATTCTATTTAATATATTTACTTGGCTTCTACTTGCTTTTATTTTTTAATTGTGATTAAATCTATATTCATAATATTCTTAAATACTAATAAATTAGAAAATACTATGATATTAATAATAGTGATTTTAATTGAGACATACATAATCGTTTATGTAAAGATCATCAAATGACTATATTCCCAAATTAAATTATTTCTAATTTTTTAATAATAATTATAGATATAATTATAGATATAAACTGTTATCATTTTATTTTTGACAAGTTGACATAATTATTATTTCAGTTACTTGCCGTTAATAATTTAAAAAATCCTGTAACTATGGTATACATCATCAGGTATAATTAAATTTTGTCGACAATTTTTAAAAACTTTATTAATATCTATAATTTTTATTAATAATAGGGACTGTATTCCCAATCAGATTATTAATTGGAATTATCGCACATTCATTTAAAGTTATCGAATAATACATGTAGAAAATTGGTTGAATTCTTTCGAAATTAATGAGATGAATCGGCTTCTAATCGGCGAAGTCGTACTTTCAATGCGCATACCAAATGCGAGATATCGGAAAGCCATGGGATTAATTGACAAGCGAAGCTCACCCCCGTCTCCTCCACGCCGATGCATTCCTGAATTCGAATTCTGAAATACGCGACACACACGTATACACTGTAAATCGACGGACGGTGTGCAACGGTGTCGCGACCGGGTTCCTGTCAGCCTCCCGTATGATTTATTGCCGGCACGAACAAGCTCCTCGTAATTTACGCACCCTATTCCCCGCGTCTCTTCGTCCCTCAGCCTTCGATGTTATTTCGCGAAACGTCCAAACAGTCGCGCGGTCGTGTAACGTTGACGCGACGAAAGGAACAATTCGCCTCGCGTTCATGGCGTCGCATATCCGTTCGAACTCGTGGTTCACGATAATTATTTCGCAAAGTTGATAATTATGACGTCTACTAGGAAACTGTCGTTCCACGTAAATGATTAATAATGTTAATTTTTACATAACTGTTAAGTTCGGCACTGTTGAGATCGATTCTGAACAGATATGAGCTTTAATGGATTTTGTTAACGTCGACGATTAAATTCTTTATTAGCAATAACTATTATAATAATATTTATTATGATACACAAATATAATAAATTTAAAGATTTTTACCATGCACTTCAGTAAAATTAATCATACTTGTTTTATATTTTATTGTAGTTTTATTAATGAATGTGAGAGATCTACATAAAAATTCTTCGAAATATAAAGTTGTCCCACGATTACCATATTTTCAGAAGAAAGAACTGTACTGTAAATTAACCAATCAGGGAACGCTTTAATTAAAGCATTTGTAGCATCGCGTTGACCAAACTCTAATTTTATTTTGAAAATGCTTTAACAATGAAGAAACTAACAATTTGAATTTATTGAATTTTAGGAACCATTAGTACTAGATTTTCATAAATAAAACTCCAAAAGTATACCCTTCTTTTGATGATCACCGAGAAATATGTAGGGTAAGTGTTCGATAACAAAAACAACGGTGATATTTTGTTTCTATTATGAGATCTAGGAAACTTCTTTAGTTTTCGTAAATTTTTTCGAATACTATTCCGGAATGCTACTCGTGCTACTTGATAAATACACACTTGTAGAATTCGTAAAGTTAAACTTAGTCGTCAAAAGACGCCGTATATTGTAAAGTTATAAACCGTAATAAATCGTCCTTAATGTAGGTTAACGCCAGGATGGAAGAATTATCTGCCGAATTTACGACGAGCTTGTTGCCAAAACCGCCGTCGTAAAGAAAGAAGAATCCACTCCTCGTCGAGAGAGGATCGGTATCCGCGACGATAATGGACCTGTACTACCATGGTATGGGTAGACGGGTGCAACTGAGATGGTTAATTTAGAAAAGAGGATTGCGTCCTGAACATTGACATTTGTAATCCTTAACAAAGGTTCGCTAATACATCGATGAACTTAGATCACAGAAGATTCTTTTATAAGGAAAAAAATGATAAAAACAAGTATAAAATAATAATCATTAATCGTTTTATTAAATAATTTTTGTATTATTATCTTTATCAATGTATAATTACTGTTGCTGTAGATAAATACTCTGTTAAATAAAAGAAATTATAGAAACAGTTATAAGAATCTTATTAGACTGTATATGTGAGAACACAATCAATAAAAAATAGACCGGCTACAACGATCGAAACTCTGATGTTTAAATAATTCAATGCGAATTTATATATATATATATATATACGTATATATATATGCATATATATATGTACACATTGTAATAATTTTTAAACTGCGCATCAAAATTTTATCCGATTTAAAAACTATAAACTGAAATAATATCATAATTAAATTTTGATTAAGCGGCTATTAAAGAAATCTATGCTGGGAAAATTTGTAAATAAATTTAAAAAAAAGAGTTATGTTTAAAAATATAACTACACAACTTGACAGAATTAAAAAATTATGAAAAGTTTAAATTTCCAATTTCAATCATTTTCAATTATAATGCATCTGAAACATATTCATAAGGATAAATTGTATTTAAGAATAGTCATAAACACTTAAAATATTACATATTATATACATTATTTTATAATATTATATAACCTAACATAAAATATTTTGAAAAAGTTCCGTATATTATAATAAATATAATTTGAAACTTTATTAATGCAAAAAAAAAGCTTGGGGAAATCACAATCTAAATTATCTAAATAGCTTTAATATTAAAATGAGTTGAATCTTTAAATCTGTGTGTTCATATCTGGATGATTTATGCGCTTTTCCTTAAAATCTTTGTCAAGTCATACATATAATAATAACGTCATATTTTTAATCGATTATTATTCAATCTTGGAAACATTTTGTGTAGAATAACCTAGGTAGAAATCAGGTAGAAGAGAGAGAGAGAGAGAGAGATGTATTTATTACTACCCCATATGTGTGCATTACTACTGTATATACGTATGAATATGATTATTCATATGATGTACCGTGACTTGCATTTGTTTGTTAAGATATTTAGGTTAATGAGAAGTTAAGCTATACTATGCGTAGATATGCGCCTAATATACATTCCATGCGCGTTTACGTTATATTCTCCTCAGTAACGAAGTGCATATTGTTATGTCATGTCAGCTTTCTGAATTACTATTCATCTTTACTGATACGTATATAGGCAGCATGCAAATCTATTATTACACTATATCAAGTCATCCAAGTGTAAAATTCATTTATTTCAAGGAGTTACTATTTATAATATTATATAACAAGATTTAACAATTTTAATTTAACGATTTAATTTTACAATTTTAATTTCTAGCTACTTATAGAAACATTCTCATGATAAAATAATTAGTCAGAATTTTTATATTCAAATTATAATGTAATATAAAGTTTCTCTTATTTAAAGTTGTAATAACCATATATTTTTTACTCCAACTATTTTCGCAGAGATTATCGCATCGTCATAATTCCTGCATAAATCCCAAGAATCTGGCTTTCGCGGCTTACGTAATCCAGTTTGACAATGAAATGGGGATGACTATTCACCAACGCGTCTCTCGTTAAACAATCCGAGTTGGCCTCTCGTGAAATTAATTTCCAGAGCAAGATTCATCACGGCCGAGTTTAATTCTTCTTTCTTGGCATGCATTTGTGCCGATCACTTACCAACTTATGCAAAATGACGAAAGTGGATTTGATCAGTGACACAGCAAGAACACCGATAAAGATCGGGCAAAGACGGTTTCCAATGTAAGGCCCGTCTTTAAATTTAGAAGTAAATCCTATTTAAGTACAATCCCTTCAATCTGCGTTAGAAACGGATTATGAAGATAATTTCGTTGAGTCGTCCCTAATCAGTCTCAATTTACCACAACCTGATGAGAAATTCGCTGAATCTTTGACTTTCACGTGTCGGGAGACAGAGATTATAGATCTTAGACGAAGATCTTCATCCTTTAAGAAATTTTCGCATGAACGTTCTGCTCGCTATAATTGTACTAAAACTGTTAATGAAATGATACCAATGACAAATGAAAATAGCGTATTACAAGAATATAGCCGATTATATACGAGTACGTTGTTTAACAATTCATTGATCGGTATTCATAGACGATTTTTATATTTAAGACCGTTTTCAATACAACCTTGGCATGCCATAGATCATATAAAGCTGTTTTAACGTCTTAAGACATTATTTAAGATGGTCTTAAAATAAGGACCACTTACGAGAATACCGACCAATGAATCGTTGAATAATGTACATAGTGCATACTATATGCATGTATAAATTATATAGATTTCATAAGTCATGACAACTCACTGACATTATGTATCATCATTTTGACGTCAACTACGTCACTTTAACGTCAAAATATAAATAACTTGTAAACAGTTTGTTTGCTGGAAAGTTATTCTATCAAATTTTCGAAACTTCTCGTTTCATAATTGTTGAACATTAACCACTTTAATAAAATAAATGGATCCTCTCTTCCTTACAAATTTGTTTGCATGCTTGCATACATGCTTGAGCAGTTTCCGTTTGCAACATCATAAACATCGTATCGCGCGGAAACTGTGAGCAACTCGATTCTCTACAAGGTCGATATCGCTCATTCACGGTAGAGACGCAAGCTGATCGATATTAATCGCATTCCGTCAGTGGTGACGGGTTCCTCTGATTGACGACGACAATTAATGCGGGTCGTCGGGTTATGCCTCAGATAAACCTACCGGTCCTCCGTGTGTACGTACATGTATGTGGCAGAGCGTATGTACCGTATTTACGTTCGCCAATTTACATCGCGCCGGAGGCGTGCACGCGGAGCTTCTCGCTACTTCATGCGCCATCACACGCGTGCAGGCACGCGTGTGCGAAGCTCTCTAAGTCGAATACCTCCAGTTGGACGAGCTGCAAACGGAATTTCCATCCTGGTACCGTCGTTATCGCGAATCAGCCGCACGAATCGGCCACTCGCAGTTGTACGCTGCGCCTCTCATCGCGTACAGAATCGGTTGGACGAAGAATAGATGTGAATAATTCATCGAGTTCCGACCGCACTTTCGGCCATCCGCGTGGGATAACCGTTCTGTCGCTCCCTCCTCTTTTACGTTCTTTTTTGTTTTTACTTCTTTACTTTTGGAATTCATAGTTCGTTAGCGTTGGGCCAAACAGAATGCAGACGCGGATGGCATGCATTCGCCGTTGATCGTGAATGCGCGGTAGCCGCTGCCGCGCCGAGAAGAATTGCGACGCTGCGGCAATCAGATTTAACAACGCCAGTAGCTCGACGAGGTGAAATTGACCTTTTCATAACTGGATCAGTTCTTGCTCGGTCATTGAATAATACGATGTTTGGCGGTACTCTTCGCGAGGAATGTCGATTAGCTGTCAAATTATTTTAATGGCAGATGAATGACAGACATTTAAGAAAGACTATATTAAATAAAGATGAGAACGATAATTGAAGCAGTCAAGTACATACATTTTTCAACGACAGAAATGATTATTACAGTACTATTGATACATTTTTTAATATTTTTATTTAGCAATCGTCAAAAAATCATTAAAATTCGAATCGTAAATTTTTTATGTGTATTATCATTTATGTATGGATATAAAATAATTGTATAATTATTTTTCCTTGCTGTTCTTTTCATGACTGAATTAATTATTATTTGATCGTTAACGATAATAATACTTGACCGAAGAAATTACTCTCTGCGCAAGAAATGTCAATTAGCTGTCAAATTATTTTAGTGACAGATAACAGACTGTCATTTAACGGAAGACTCTAAATAAAGATAAGCACGATAATTGATGCAGTTAAATACATAAATTTTTCAACGATCAAAACGGTTATTATAATTAACATACTTTTTTTAACAGTATTAAATTTTAAAGAGGACCGTCAATATAACAACATAACTAATACGACTCGAAGCCTATAACAGTTTAGCTGAATCTTAAATTTCTATACTGATACATAGTCTTTCTAAGACTACATATATCAGTAAATTTCTATACTGATACATAGTCTTTCTAAGACTACATATATCAGTATATAAATTCACGCGAAATTTTGTATGAGCAACTAAGATCCAGCTGTCTAACTTATAACAGTCTTGTTATAGGCTTTGAGTCGTATTAGTTATACCTTTTTTTATATTTTTATTTAGTAATAATTGTCAAGAAGTTATTATAACTAAAATTGAAAATTTTTTGTGTCTTATAATTTATCCATATGAAATAATTGTATTCGCACCGTTACCTTGTAATATGCATATAACAATCAACATCATATTAGCAGACAATAAATAGTGTATTAATTTTATGAATAATTTTAATTAATGAAAGCAAGAATCTTTTATGCACGTTAATGTCCATTAAAGGAACATTTCATATAATTGCGAATCAATGTCAAAACGTCGTTAAAAATTAATGACCTAGACGATTAAGTCGAAGTAAATTACAGTAAATTTGTATGTATTTAAATAAGGCCGCATTAGAGCGCCACTAGCATGGCGAAGTCTAATGGTTTCCATAAAAACGCAGCATCATATTATACGCACACGCATATGAATTATAATATTTTAATGACCCATTTTAATCATCCATCTAGAGATCTAAAAAAATCTCTGCTTTATTTTATATGATGCTGTAAAAATTGTCTGTAACGTGATAATAAAAAATGTATAACTATATGTAGTGTAGGAGAACGTGTAATTTTTAATTTCCATCAATAATATTTCATTCTTACATTAAACATTATTGTGTTAGAAATAAAATTGCATATAATTAATTTTTGCAGCGTAATTATATTAATTAACAAATTACAAATAATTATAATGGGATAATACAAATTAGATAAATAAAGAAAAAAAAAACTTAATTGCAATTTGTAACCATTATTCATAGTTTATTTTTCATTTATTAAAAGTACGTTCTTGGCACCAAAATGTCTTCTAACAATAAGTAAATTTAAACGTAAAGCTAAAATCGTGCAAATTTCTTCGATAAGTAACTATAGGTTGAAGTAAGAAATAGACATCTCGTAATTGGGGCTCGTATTATATAATTGGAAGTCATTAAAAACTTTATACGTAGTAAAGTAATTCGCAAGGTATTACCAATTATCGATTTACGAATCGTTTAGCCGACATGGTCGCAATCGCTACAAGGGCGTACGAAACACGAAGGTTCGTCAAAAAGCAATTTGTTACACATCGAATTATCTTTCCCAATGCACGTAGCTATTGGCGTGGTTTGGTGCTATATACGGAACAGCTGGCGCAACCAGATACGCCAGCAAAACATTTTCACCTCGCTGAATTGTCAACGACATTGCGCGCCGCGGCTTAATCCGCGTTCAGCTTTTTCCATCCGTTTCGTTTGCCCGTACGGCAGACGTATCGATTATGTTCGCCGTTTCAAAGTGGCTTCGTTTGCCGCAATCGCGAGACCGCGTGTTTTTCTCCCCAACCTAGGCGGTCCGCTATAACTGGCTTTTTTTAATGACAGTTTCGCTGAGTCGATGGCATGGTATATCGTCACGGGTCTCGTTAGCAAATTCAATGATGGCGCCTACGGTTAGCGTCATCGATCCCAAAATCTCGTTATGTTTCTCGATATGATGGTATCGCCGAATGCGAAAAAGGCAGCCGCATCGCTGTGAGGTAAAATATTGTGCGGTTCTACACGGTATATTTCATACAGATAACATCGGCTTTCGTTAACCCTGTTTTCAGGGGTCGACGGCACATCCAACTTTGATCCTTGAAAGTCAGATGAAATATAACGAACTTCATCGGCTCGTATTCTCTTTTCAGGGAACGCGTTTACTGGTATCAAATACCTATCAAGTTTTTAGTTTCAATTTGTTTGATTATACTTATAGTAGTTGCATACGTAAACAAAATTTGTACTAATTTCCTTAAAAATTATAATCTTGTTTGGAATTTCTTTTAGCCCCTCGCCCTCTCACCCTCCAAAGGGTTGAAAGAAACGTGAGTTTCTTCTATAAGCATATATGATAGCATAAATAATTGTTAATTATACACATTGTAATCATTGTAAATAATCTTTTGTAAATAATTTCTCATCGGCCAGCAAAACTGTATACAATAAAATAGTTTGCATTGATTGACGGTTATATATACATATATATATGTAACGGAATCGATAAGTTGGACGTTGCCGCCTGATCGGCGATCTCGGTGAAAAATCGAATGCACAAAAATCTAACTACAGTCGACCGTTATCGAGCTCTTGCACGTTAGCTCTTTGGACGGCTGATTTTAATCCGTTAAATGCCATTTCCTTGTACACGTCAGCTGCGAACCGATGAGCTTCGGAGGCATCGAATGTCCGGTGCTTCGCCAGCCATTTACTGCCGGGAGCTAGAGCTCGCTGCTCTCGAGTGCTCTCTTATGCCATTCTCTGCCGATTGCATCGAATTCGCGTTTGTGTGCGCTTATACGCAGTGTGTCGCTCGTGTCTGCACTAAAGTGCCAAAACCCAAACGCCGCGAGTGCATTCGGTCGAATACGGGCGGCGAAGATGAAGGAAGAATTGGAATTACGAAAATTTGGTTCGGCCAGTTGGAAATGTGCGTATCGCAAAATCAGACTGAATATGTGGAATTTTCTGTAACTATGGTTCGGAATATGCTCATCGCATGCTCTTTAGATACTTGTAGTTTTATGTGTTCACATTTCATCTCACTTTGAAGGACTTATTACAAATGGTGCTCGTCCATGTATGAATATGATAAGAGTTCTAATTTTATCTGTAAAACGTGATACATTTGCGAGTGCGCAAATAACTTTATAGCGCGCGTCTATATCGAACGAATCTTCGATGCATTGTAGAGCTGCGAGAAAAGAATAAAACTGCATTCATTCGCTCGTAACAGTCGTAACTCACACGATGTACATCGCCAAGTATCCCATTCTCGCTGCGTACATGCACGTCAGATGACAATCCCCGGACAGAACGCGACGGGATAATATTTCGTACTTTATCCACCGATGGACTCACGCTGGTCGGAAAAGCTCCGAAGGTCGTTCATTACGTTTGCGCGGACTGTTTGGACTATCCGCGAGATATTGCGTCATACCAGCAGAGAGAGAGAGAGAGGTGGAGAGACAGATAGAGAAAGAAAGAGTGAGAGAAGAAGAGAAAGAGAAAAGAAAAGATAGATACCTACAAAAAGGGAAAAAAAGGGAATATTCGAGAGCGAATACGACCGAACACCACCCTCTGGTTCTCTATCCGCGAAGCTCGTAAATTCTACGGTTGTACGTTCGTAAACTCGTTTCATCGTGGTCGAGGCGTGACGCTGCGTTATAATTAACATAGGCTGATGCGTAGTATAAATTACAATTATACATGATTTACAGGATGCGATAGCCGCGGTCTGGCCTCTCTGACTCCCTTTGCATCTTCTCTTCTCATTCACCACCACACCTATGCATCTTTAAAGCTTCCTCGACCCTCAGGTGGTATCGTCGTCTATTTCCGCACACCCGGGATGACCCTCTTCAGTAAACTACTAAATAAACATGTCCGTACTAAACCGCGACGCGTTGCGTGCACTGTCGTATTAAAGGCGATGTTAGAGTACCGTTTGTAATTCTCTTGTAACCTCAGCATTCTCACGTTGCACCAGCACGCCGCGCTGACTGGTGCACCCTTAATGCCTTCGCGCATCGTGCATTTCAAACCCACCATCTACGAAGCATTTTGACTGTGCGACGCGAAATTCGTGCGTCACGAAACTTTAATGTGTTCGCGTAATCATCAGTCATGTATATATCACGTATATGTATACACGAGAAGAACGATTTTGCTGTATCTAAAAATAGTTTATAAAAGTTAAACATTTTGTCTAGATACAGATCTGAAAATAACTTTGCCGAACCATTAAAAAATTATGTAGAAATTTCAATGAGAAGCGATGCCGCAAAAAAAGTTTTGACATTCTAGCAACTAATTTGAATTATTCTACAATTTTGATAGTTCCGTAAAATTATTTTTAGATCTGTAGCTATAACTAAATTTTTAGATTTTTAGCAGAACTAATATTTTTTTCATGTAATTCTTTTTTTCAAATATCAACACAGCGTATATTTGTGTGTTACCTTATATTCAGAGAGCAAATATCCTCGAACGTATAAAAATATAAAAACAAACACGGGAAAGTATCTTGAATTCGAGAATATTATAGAACTAATCAGCATTTTTCTGTGGGAGATAAAATTTTTTTCCTAAATAATTTCATTTAGAAATTTAAAGATTTTTTTTTCCTTTTCTAAATGAACAACCGACACGACAAAAATTTAAACGAATGCACGAAAGCCCTTCGAATTTTGCGGAGAAACTCCTGACGGTCTATCCTATAATGCAAATTCGTAACTAGATCCAGATAGCCGAGTAAAGCCGAACCTAAGACACGTCGTCGGTTTCACAGCGTCGGTTTGCATGTAATAAATTTCAAAAATTTAAAGATTTTTTTTTCCTTTTCTAAATGAAC
Organism: Cyphomyrmex costatus; assembly: GCF_001594065.2. Classification (NCBI taxonomy): domain Eukaryota; kingdom Metazoa; phylum Arthropoda; class Insecta; order Hymenoptera; family Formicidae; genus Cyphomyrmex; species Cyphomyrmex costatus. The sequence goes on from NW_017277017.1 coordinate 2,834,662, forward strand.
AACCGACACGACAAAAATTTAAACGAATGCACGAAAGCCCTTCGAATTTTGCGGAGAAACTCCTGACGGTCTATCCTATAATGCAAATTCGTAACTAGATCCAGATAGCCGAGTAAAGCCGAACCTAAGACACGTCGTCGGTTTCACAGCGTCGGTTTGCATGTCTGTAAATGTATGTGCCAGGCCGTACCGAGGTCGAGTCACGTGCTAGTCAACGACAGCGGGAGTCCTCTTAATTATGCCACCCAGTTCTGCACGAGACACAATATGGGAGTTGCGGTTAATAATTTCAGCTTTGCTGAAACGTACGCCAAACTTCTAGAAGAATTTAGACGGTACCAGGAATGCCTTTAGGTTGTGTTGTTACCACGCTAAGTGTAAGTAATTACCTTTACATGTATAGTTTCGTTGCATATTACATGTTTCTTTATCGTGACCAAACTACACGTAAAATATCATCGATATCACTATACGATAAAATCGAATGTTTTTGTTGTAAGGTATTAATAGCCATTTTCAACATCGTATCCTTTTGTTTACTGAACACAAATTTGTTATCAGAATTCGATTATCAAGACGGAATTTGAGTAGAATAAATCAAAGAGGCCAAAAACAATTATTTTAAAGATTTTTATGATGTTACAAAATTTTTTTTCTAATTTCGTTTATTCGACGCAAAATTATCAATTTTCAGCTTTAAATTACGGTAATGACTATTCGTATACTGAAAACAAAAAAAATTATTGTAATTTTAATTTACTTATTTAGACTATAAACGCTATAAACGTATTGTACATATTCTTTATACACACAATTTTATATTATTCCTTTTCCTTTTATATTTTACACATCATAACTTTAAACTATTCATTAAATTATCCGAATAAGGATTTAAGAATACATAATTATGATTGTATTCTACTAATGTATCTGTATACTTTCATTATAAGAATTAGTCTAAAAATTAACAAAAAAACAGTAAAGTTTTATTTTCCGTGAAACAAAGACGATCGATGCAAAGAGTTTAATTCAATGATAGAATTTACTTTAGACGTATGATTCTTGTAATCGTCCGAAATCGTTTTGCGAAGAAATGTCTATCTGCCAGGTGCGTCTACCGATCGTACTCGTCAATTCGCAATAGTCACGCACAGCGGTGGTGCCATCGCGGACAATATCAACGTTTTTATTATGACAGCTGGTGACCTGATCAGTAAACTCCGAAAGCGGACGTGCCATTACGCGTTTAAAGCAATTTCCGGAAATCCCCCGTGACATTCGACAAATGGACTAGAGTCATAAATAGTTCCGCAATTCTGGGCTGAAGCACGACGAGCGACCATGCTATTCGGCTCTCTCTCTCTCTCCCTCTCGCTCGCTCGCTCGCTTACTTGCTCTCTTTTCCCCTTCTCTGAACGTTTCGTGAAAGATTAATGTGAATTTTATTATTACGACTCTTATATGTACGACACTAACTCAGAAAAGACCACCTTCCATAACATTTCCATCGTTATTATCGAACTTATCGTCAAGTTGTCAGAATTACGAAACCTTCATAATGTCGCAAGGTTATGAAGATTCCGTAACTTCTCAAGTACTATATATTTTTGATATAAGCATTCATCGTCATTACGAATGAAACCGTTTATTCATTCTTATAATTATAAATTGCACACACAAACAGTTGTAATATCTAATTGAAAGCGCATTTATTACAGAAGACTTATAAGCCCGATCATTATTAGCACAAATATGAAAAAGAAAAATATACATGTTACTTATTTATTAGAGTACATCATTTGACAATCATATGATAATTAATCTTACTGAATTATAGCAAATAAAGTTTATTGCATTTTTCTTTTTTTTAAGCGCATACTTAATTCTACAGTACTTAAATGAACATAAAAAGTTGTAACTACAAAAAAATAAAGACATACGCTGCTAAAAAGTTCTTGATATTTAATACCGATTTACAGACAAGATTTAAAATGTATCTGACATTCATTACTACGACAGTTTTTTTGTTTCTTTCAAGTAATCGGTTTTCGATTCATTAAGGCAAATCAAACCGTTGGCTGCATTCAGCAGAGAAAACAGCTTTGCAAGTGTTATAAAATTCTTCAGTACGATTGGCTTATACGTTTAGATCTATAAGAAACCAAAAGCAAGAATCGTATTGAAGAATTTTACAATAGTTGCAAAGCTGCTTTCTCTGCTGAATATAACCATTGTTTATTAGCTTAAGGTAGAGATTCTTAAGTAAAAGAATGGTCGCCCATATTTAGGGGAGTCTAATTATACTTTATAAAAATTTTACAGTAAATTTCACTTTAAAAAATAAAATCTCGCTCTCAAAAGTTGAAAATTGAGCCACTTGTTTTTAAAGCTCAATTTTCATTTTTTATGTTGAAATTCTACAATAAAGAATTTTAGAAAGTAAAATAAAATAAGAGACAGATTGTGCATAAGATAATTGTTTCAGTAGATTATCCTATAACGAATGAAAGAGGGATAAGATAGCGACGGAAAAAGAGAGGGAGAGAATAGTACGAGGTGATTAAAGTGCAGAAATATCTGAAGTGTTTTAAGTTTTTGACAGGTCGATTCGGAAGCAATCGGACCGAGTTGATCCCGAAGAGATACAGACGATCTAAAAATAGATTAGACTCGTAGACTTCGTTAAGTCTAATAGTATTAGACTTAACGAAGTGTGTCTATGACTCTGATGAATAGCAAGAGAGTCAGGTTCGACAAGATGATCTTTTGGATCTTATCATCAGTTACTGAATCTGTACAATTTGAGACCTCTTTCACAGCGAAAAGATGAAATTGACTGAAGAATCCAGGACCACATTTCCGTAAGGAATGAGGCGAAAATAGTTGAGCAAGATATCGGTGACTTTTGGACCGATTACGTCATCACTTTTAGCACCTATGAAAAGCATCAGCAGCTGCTAAGTCTTGAGACGCGGCTCTGTCTCTTTTTCTTTCCTTTTCTGGTGTTGTCCGTAAATTATATATTCTTCAATTTAAAAAAATTTGCGACATTATATCAATTTCGTATGTACTCAACGTAGCAATACTATCAAGATGTTTCTCGATCATCAAAGACGTAAATTCTATTATATTATATACAGTAATAATTTATACAACTTCATTTTTGTTTTTGTTTTGCCTTTATCGAACTTTATTCCTGCTTGTCCATCATCTTCGATTCAATACGATACATATATCCGCGGCAATATCAAAATATCGCATTTTAACAAATATAAGTTAATGATATTCTTATTCTAATGCGCATAAATACAATAAATATTCTAATTATTGATATGTGGCGTGCAGATCATTATACCTTTTTAAATACTTTAGAAGAGGAAAATACGATAAGCGCGATATAAGATTAGAAGTTATTGGTCTATATAGAAATACGAAAGCGATAATAATTTTAAGATTTATATTCAAGAACAGTATTAATTTGTTATTATCTCGGTATCGATAAATACGAGAAGACTTTTATAAGATAAGTTTTTATCTTGAAGCTACTAATTTAAATGTTTATCAAGTCGATTCTTTAATCAAATAAAAACTCTAACTAAGAATATTTATTTTCGTAACACTCTTACAAGATATTGTATGCTTTGTTATTTTCTCTCTTATTGTTAGATACATATTACATCAATAATTTTAAAATTATATCTATCGGAAAGATACGACACATATTTAATTAACATAATGTATATAATACAATCTACTATCATTTTATAATCTTATTAAAGACTTGAATCACTTTTTAATTATAATTATTTTTAAATTAATATACTTTTGCTGGAATTACACTAGTAAACTCTATTACAAACTATTATTCCGTGTTACGGCAAAAAGAAACGGATTTCACTTTCTTGCGATGGAAAGGAGAACAGGACTTGGTCGTGTGTGGTTAGGTAGAGAAATGACGATTTGAAAAATAAAGACAACGAAGAATAAAAGAAATAAACCTTCACAGTTTCGGTTCATCTATTCTGCGAGTTTTTTCGGACCGTCGAATATACGCAGTATATACAGCATCAGTTTCAAGCGAATTTCACTAATCATCCAAACATGAATTGACCATGACTCGAAATCACGTAGCGAAAAGTTTAAGAAATATTCTTTTTATTCATTGTCATAACGCAGAATTCACATTGTACAAGCATTTATATTGATTTAAAGCAAAATTGTCACACTTGAAAAATTGGATATGTATTAATATAATATTTATATATTTAGGTGTAGATCCAACGAAGACTATCTCTGTGTAGCATCGTATTTCTTAATCTTTTCTTATAATTCTGAATGTCCCCTTAGGACCATGACATATAAAAAAACTTAAGCAATAAAACATAAGCAATAAGTGAATTGATCAATCACAGTAGATCATAATGTCATAACATAAGCAGTAGGAAATTTAACATGCTGATTTTCTTATCGCTTAAATTTTCTTGTGTATCATTGCCATTAGTAATTAAAATACTTTTAGATGCGATTATTTTACGCCATAAAACTTTGTACATTAGTAAAAAATTTTTATATTTGGCAATTTGAATTTGTATATGAGTACTTCATAAAAAAAAAACAATTATATTAGGTATTAAAATGCTATTGGTATTATCTCATAATTTTATAATATTTCTTAACAAAGTTATAATCTCTTAAAAATGACCTATTTTCGAAGGGGAGAATAAATGGTTTCTTAATTTGGTGTAATATACATATAGACAAATGCGCGCTTATGTCAAGCGCATTTTAAATACGTACTAGAATAATGTATTAGTATTGATAACATTAAGGTACGTTTCCCGCCAAATGACTGGATACATCCTACAGTATTGGACGACATTAAAAAATAACATTTATTATTTATTTTAAAAATTACAAATAAAAATAATAGTTATTATAGAAAAACTCTTATATTTAATAGTTAATTGATAAAAAAGTAGACTAAATAAAATATGTTCGAATTAAAAAAAATTTATGAAAAAGCTTGCTCCCAATTTATTATTTGGCAAATTGTTAGCAAATTCATTTTTTAATTGATATTTAACGACAAGGCAATTAATTCAAATTGATCCTTATATTAATAACATCGTATTTTTGTCAAAAATTATAAAAACAATTTATTGCGTACTCTGCAAGGTTACATCTGGACATGGGTCTTAATTTATTTCGAGCTTATTCGTTAACTTCAACAAGCTATCTTGTAAAAACTATTTGTCGGACAAAATTTTGTTAAAGGAAAAAGTTGTTTAATATCCCCCTATATTCGTAGAATGTATCCTGAGTTTACAGTGCACAGTGGTTTCATATCGATAAATTTTTAGGACTGACATGATAATTTGTAGATTTTCTTTTGATAAATCCTCGAAAGAAAAGTGATTTCATCGATGAAGCATTAGTAAAACGTCGTTTTTCTGAGAATATTGATTGAAAATGTACTCGATATAAAATTAACGGTATAAATAAACGAATAATCAATATCAATTTGATTTCGACTAAGGGGCTGACGGATACGTAATATGAAATCATATGCGCTTATAAGAATACTACTACTATAGTATGACAATGTCCATTAGAATATATTATATCTTATAAAAATTATTTTCGCTGGAAATTTCCTATCTATAAAACAATAAAACTATATCTTGTAAAAATTTACATCTGAATTATCAACTACTTTCATCTTTGTTTCGTCACTACTATTAATAAAAGTAAATATAATTGTATATAATTTTCCATTCCGTTGTAATCGCGGTTCGTTACTGTAGCATTATGGTTGTAATGTGCGATCCTAAAAAATAAATGATTATTCCTACAGGATGTATGCAACTTAAATGTCAAAACTTCGGTAACATGTAAAAATCGATGAACTACAAAAAAAGTCTTATAGATTTATACTCGTTTTAGCTTAGTTTTGAAGGAAGTTGCAAAAGAGAAAAAACGTACTCACAATTGTCAGTCATATTTGCAATCTTCTATAACATATAATATAATGCTTTATTAATTTGATTGCTTATTATAAACAATATTTAAGATTTTGTATTGTTACAAAAATACAAGCATAGCGTAAGTACGGATTACCCGTATTTCCGCCATACACTGACTATGCAATATATTGTGTACTGCAAATTAGATTCGATCTTCCAATTGTTGTCATAAGATGATTGTCAACGAATTAACATCCTGCTTAGGCACCCCCAAAGAAATCCTGTGGTGAGGACAGATAGGTGAGATGCCTAAGGCAATACTTCTTTAGGTCAAAAATGAAATAAAAACATTCTTACATATTTATGATATTCTTCAAAATGCAGCAAAAACAAATGTATTTTTGCAAGACTGTTTTTCTTAATTAATTGATGACCCACACAATTCAGAAGTTTTGACATTTAAATTTTGGACATCTTGTATATTAAACACGTTGTGATATATAACAATTATACATCATAATATTAGTATTATTACATATAACGAAAATATAAAAACAAATAAGAATATAACAATGAATTAAGGGATAACGCCACTCTAGAATTTTTGAAATTATCAAAAATTTTTTTTTCGTTTAAATTAAATGATGCCTTAAATTCTTAAAAATAATGTACATTTGGTCCCGTAGTGCGAAACAATTTTTAAATACTTATTTCGAAACCGAAACTGCCTTTGCTCGGTTGATAAGAAAAGATTCGTGGTGCTCGTGGCAGAAGACAAAAGAGGCCAGGACATCGTTAAAATCGGCCAGAAAAAATGCAGAACAGGAGAATTTGGAAGGTGAAATGTATGGTGCAAGGCATTACCGACTAGAGGTATATAAAAAAAATTTATACTATTTTATAGTACTTAAAACTTTAAACACGTTTTTCTCGAAACAATGTTTTTCAAGTTTGCCGGAAACAGAACTCGAACAGTTTTTGACAGATTCAATCCAAATTTTTACAGTAGCATTGTAATTAGATTTTACACAAAAGTACGTAGAGGTTTTTTGATATTTTGTCAACTTTTTTTATTATAAACAATTAATGATGAAATTTTTTTACCAAAAATGAATTTTTTATTCAAATAAGCACTATTTTTTCAAAATTCAATATTTTGAAAATCCCCTACGTACTTTTGTAGCCAATCATATATAGTTTCAAAAATTTTGGTTTTTTGTTCAAGATTGAAAATTGTGAGATAAACTTTTCCGGTCGTGAAGCCCCTTAAGCGAGAGGTGGTCTCGAGTTTCGTATTATGTAGCCGCCATTTTGTTTAAAAATGTTAATTCACAAAAATTTTTATACTTCTTTAAGAACATGTATAATAAACTCCTATAAACAGATTTCCCATTTCCTTTATTGTATCTCCGTAAAAAATTATCAAAAACACAGTAATTGCTATTTGAACCTATTTAACATAGTCGATCTCTCTCGAAACTTTAATTGTTAATAACTTTTAAACTATTATATGTGTGCAAACGAAAAATCGAATTGTTTCAAAGTGTGTAATCGAAAAGCTATCGATTAAAACTTTTTTTGATGCAATTTGTTCGAACTTGAGGGGTTAGCGTGAAGTTGGTCTCCCCTAAGATTTTAAAATTACTTTTTTACTAGAAGTGTGCAAACGAAAAATCGGAGTGTGCAAACATGTGCAAACGATGAGCAATCGAATGAGCTTTAAAAACTTAATTTCTTCAAAATTTTTACTATGTTACTACGAAAGATAAACAAACAAAATATAAAAACGCATTGCTTGAATTAATATATTATTACAGAACTAATAAATGTACAAGTAGAAATTTCAATAATATAATTTATCATATACAATTTTGTATTCTACTTGAAAACAATGATATCAGGAGACTGTATTATATTATTCAACTGAAATATATAATATTTTCCAAATAATATACGAAATTACAAAATTGTATCGACTACATACGTAATACACATTAGTGAAGAATATTGTCGTAATGCAATAAGTCTAACTCTAAAAAATAAAATCAAAATGCAAAAAACTATAAATAAAAAATATTACAAAATGTTATTTCTTAAAAATAAAAAAATTCTTAGATATGGCACATTTCTCCTTATACTCACATAATTAAAGATTTTTTTATTACATGCATCGTGATATATTTTCTCTATTCCACATTATTCGACTATTTAATAAGATTATTCCATACATTTAGAGTATATATCGTCTTCACATTCACCCATGGAAAGCATCGCTTCATGTACCTTCCATGTATGAATATTTACTTAATTAGGCGTAAATGTATTTTGAAAAAAGTTACGTCACCAAGTAATATGACAAAATAATGTAATTTGGATAAATAAATCACGTGACGAATTGTTCAACTCATTTAGTTACCCAAGAAAGTCGTGTAATTTAAATAATCATGATTTTTTCCAGCTAAACATTTTTCCACAAAATACGCAATGGTAAGGTTTTTCGCCTTTATGAATCCTCTCATGAACACGTATATTCTACTTATACTCTTTATTACGTCCAATAGATAGGTCCTTATTAGGCTTGGAAAGCTCCCTATTGGAATGTACTGCTATTATGTGGTTTCTTAGGTCTTCTTTGTTACTGCAAAAGGACGTTGCAATATTTATTATTTTTTACTACTCAAATTAATCATTGATATTGAATTACGAATGTATTTTTCTAACTCTTATATTGTGTGGTGCGTGCGTGTGCACGTGCGTGCGTGCGTGCGTGTGGTACACTTAATCACTCACCTAAAACTATTTTTACAAAAGTCACAACTGTATGGTTTCTTTTTATGCACTGTAAAAAATAAAATGTCAATTTTAACTCAAAGACATTGAGTGAATATATTTTACCACATATTTCGCATTTATGTAATCTTATTTCAGCATGTTCGTCTATATTATGTCGATTTGAATTTCGGAAGTCGGAGATTCAGAGTGCACATCTTAATAAGAGCGATTCATATGAAGAAAATTTGAAAACAATATCGTAAATGTGATAATTATTAAAATACAATGCAGAAAGTTACCAAAACTGAAGAATTTAGTTCTGAACTTCATAAGTCTCTCTTACCGTGCTGATGAGGTACATTTTCTTCAGTGTCGTTACTTGTTCCCGCTTGTCGTTTCATTTCTTGTTTTGGGAATAAACTTTCACTCTTCAGAGTTACTTTTTATTTCAGTTTATTGTAATGTTCCGTATACTGCCTTCGTAGTTAACACTTTCTAAATATATTTTACTTTGTTATTATACATCTTAAATCATAGAAATAAGCAATTTTTTAATAATACATTAAAGTTATAATATGCTGATAGACAGGGCCGGGCAAAATACATCAAAAGGTAATTGAGATACCAAATACAAAATGTAAAATATCTTTGTATTTGAATCACATTATTAAAAATGCTCTTAATTTTTCAGTGTAAAATACAAAGTACCAATATTTAGAAATTTTTTATTTCAAATACAAAATTCTTTTCTTTATATAAAAATACGAAATGCTATCTATGAGTTAATGCGCACAAGAGAATTTATCTAAACTCAAATTTGATGAATCCATTTCAAATAAAATACCGAAAAAAATCCTTTATTATTAGAACCTAATCCTTAGATCTGTTCTTGTTGGCTGAACTTTTGCATCAGTTTATCGTTCTTCCTTTTTTCACCAGGTGAAGAGAAAAGATGAACTAGTGCAAAAGTTAAGCAAAAAGAACAGATTTATTTGCAATTACAAATAAAAATATGGAAATTGTATTTAAAATTGTATTAAAGTATAATAAATAACCTATTTGAAATAAAATATACAAAATATAATACCTTCTTCTCTTTTATTTGAAATATGCCCGGCCCTGCTATACATATCTTATTGAATTTGATAAGAATGTAACAGATAGGTATGTTATAACAAGACTAAAATATATAAATATAGCAGGCATTTAAAGTTAATATAATCTCTGGCGTTAGACATTTTGTACCCGTATTCATAGTTGTGCCTTATACTTAAAATTCCTTAAGTTTATCTTCATATGCTATACGAATTATATTAAAGGTTACTGAGCGTCTAGGGATGAATTAGTGGAAGCGTTAATTATAAAGTATGATTATGAATACGGGCTTTAATGATTTAATAACTTATATGAAAATACACTGAACCAAAACTGTACGTAAACACAATAAAATATTCCTTTAATTAATGAAAATTGGTCCAATAAACTCTTAGGTTATAAAACTATTACTAGAATTTATTACGAGAATGAATATATAATTATATAAATGAATTCAGTTATTGTATCAATGAATAAATTGGACATTAATTAATGTAAATAACATTAATAAGTTGAACATATATTGATTAATGATCATTTATTGGACCAAAATTTTTTTCAGTGTACTTACAGCTTAAGCGTTGTAATCAGAACGAAGAAGTACGGTTGAATTTCAAATTGCTTGCTGACGTCTAAACACGTCAAAATCTTGGGAACTACTGTGTCAAAGTCTACATAAGATATGTGTACTTAGGTACCATACATATAAATAAACTTATATGTGTTCTTATATAAATATACATATAGGTGATTCTATGAAAAGCCGATATGACATTTTATCCTAGTGGTAAGTCTTTGATATTCTTTATTAATAATATGTGCCTTCCAACAAGCGACATGGTGCGATACAGTGATCATCTCATCCTTGTTTAACAACATCATTGGTGAACAACAAGGATATACTGATACACTGTGTCACACCGTGTCATGTGTGTTGCTTGTTGGAAGGCTCCCACTGTTTTCGTAAAAACCACTTACACATATACATATTATATAATTTATTGTTATTTTGTGATATAAACGTTTATTCATTTAAATTAATTTAGTTCTTATTAATTTTCCTTCATGTGTGTGTGTGTGTGTGTGTGTGTGTGTGTAAACTATATAAGTACAATTTCAATTTTATATTAAATTTTATTGAACCACGAGAATTAAAAGTAATGTCTTATTATCTTGTGATTGGAATCATGACTAGCAAAATTAATGTGTTAAATATTTTTAAAGGGTCATGTTATGTTACGACGGAAGACTACAAGACATCGTATAAAAACGTATTGTTTAAATTAAAATATTTTTAATGATTTATATATGGGACATTCCACGTCAACTCAGACAGACCTCCAGACAAAATTTGGCTTGATGGATTTAAACGTTCAAGGGCTTAAAAAATTTGTACATCTGTGTACTTTTAAATGCCGATGGGCTTCTTTCAAAAATTTTAATGTTGGCGCTATTATGGCTGATAGAAGTCAACAAATTCCAAAATTTAAAACTAACTTCGAACAATAAAACTCGAAAAATTCTTTAATTATTCTGAAATTCTGTATCTAAAAGTTTTTTGAGTCACCGAATGTAAATCTGATGTCAGTTTTCAAAAATTCAAAATGGCAAATCCAAAAATGGCGGACAAAGAGCCTCCGCAAAAAATGCCCGTTTTCGGTACCTCGATTTTTGAAACTTTTATTATGTCAAATAGTTACATATAATGACCCAATAATCCCTGTAAAATTTCAAGATGAGCATACAGCCCGTTTAGGAAATAGGTGGGGGGTTAAAGTTGACCATGTCCAATAAAAAAGTATAGCAATTCCACATTTGAATTCGAACAATAACGTCCAAAAAATTCAGAATAAATGGATCTTTTAAGATTTTTGGCTGTTGATTATAAATATGACTTCATATTTATAGTAGAAATAATACGTTAATTTTAAAAATATGATCGTTAATAACTTTTTAACGAAGGATGAGCGACGACTAAAACCTGTTGGAGGTTACTCAGAGTCATGTCCTTCATAACATATGTCAAGGTCAAGGTCATTGGAAGGGGCTCCTCTAAAGGGAATATTTACCGTAAAAATTTTAATGTTAAAGCTTATAGAATTTTTTATTCTACTTATAAACAATGACATCAGGAAACTGTACTATATTATTTAACTTCAATATACAATAATATTTTCCAAACAATATATAAAATTACAAAATTTTATCGACTACATACAAATACACATTATTAACGAAGAATATTGTGGTTTGTCGTAATGCTGGCATTAAAAAATAAAATCAAAGTGCAAAAAACTATAAATAACAAATATTACAAATTGTTATTTCTTAAAAATAAAAAAATCTTACATAAGGTACATTTCATTTTATACTCAATTAAAGATTTTTTTATTACATGCGCATTGTGATATTTTTTTTCTATTTCACACTATTTGTGTGACTATTTAATAAAATTATTCCATACATTAGGGTATGTATCGTCTTCACGTTCACCCATGGAAAGTATCGCTTCATGTACCTTCTATGTATGAGTATTTACTTAATTAAGCGTAAATACATTTTTAAAAAGTTATGTCACCAAGTAACATGACAAAATAATGTAATTTGGATAAATAAATCACGTGACGAATTGTTTAACTCATTTAGTTACTCTAGAAAGCTGTGTAATTTAAATAATCATGTGATATTAAATATAATTTCCATTTATCGTGCAACTTTAGACTTTAGAATAGTTAAATTTTAGAGTACTGTATTATACATATAATTAAAGGGAACTAAAAATATCAACGTATGTTTTTTCAAATTACTGGATGTTAGAAAATCATACACTGATTTTGAACAATTCATTAGTTGATATACTTATCTTACTTACGTGATTTTGACATGTAATTTTATGTCGTTACTTTTTTAATAAGGGTCTACTAAATACTAAAAAGCACAAATAATACAGCGCTAGAAACGTTAATATGGTATATACCATTAAGGTGGCACACTCGCAATAATATTACATAATAAATAAGCCCTTCGTAAATTCGATTACGATACCCTTTCTTTCGTCAGTTATTCTCGTCAGTGAGAGATAACTGTTGACTACACCTGTTCAAGGCTATAAGCATACGCAGAAGGAAGATGCAGCCTAACGGTCGTTCCTCTCTTCCGACGATTCTCATAATGACCTGACTGAATGTTTACGAAAATTGAATCCATCTCACGATTTTGTCTATTATTAACAAAGTAAACTAAAAGTTTTAAAAAAAAATAATCGTATGACATTTTTTTGAAATCTCAGTTTCACACGTTTCATCTTTACAATCTCGTTTCTAACTAAAATATCGATGTTCATTCGAAACCTACAAAAAAATTCGCGACATTTTCATAAACTTTGTATTTGGGACGTGAATAAATGTACAGCTTCTAATTGTTCACTTCTCGACACCGAAGTGTCAATGTCATTTCAACTGCAACAGCGTGTCCACGTCTTTTAGTACAATACATAATTTCAATTTCAAGAAAGTCATGTAGTCTAAAATTCGCGAAAATGTACTCGATATGTAAAAAGGTCAATTAATACCGATTTTCTTGGTTTGGATAAAAAATTAAATGCTTTAGCACAGGTTTCGGATTTATAAGATGTACCCTTTAGTATGTAGGTCTCTATAAGACTTGTAAGGTTCCTCATTGAAATGCTGTTCCACCTCGTGGGATTTCAGGTTTGTTTTACGACTGCAAAATGACAGTTTCAATATTTACTATTTTAGACCAGTTCATTTAATCACTGATATTGAATTCACAAGAATTCTCCTAACTCTTGTTTCGTGTGTATGTTGTTCACTATAAACACTCACCTAAACACGCAATTTTTCCACAAAACACGCAATGGTAAGGTTGTTCGCTTTTGTGAATTCTCTCATGAACACGCATATTCTACTTAGTCTTAAACTTTTTATTACTTTCGAAAGATACCAGATTAGGATGCTCTGTCACCATGTGGTCTATTGCGTCTTCTTTTTTACTGCAAAAGGACGTTGAAATATTTATTATTTTTTACTACTTAAATTAATCATTTATATTGAATTATCAATGTGCTTTTTTAACTGTTATGTTGTGTGTGTGCGTGCGTGCGTTTCTGTGTGCGAGTGTGTGTGTGTGTGTGTGTGTGGTACACTTAATCACTCACCTAAATGATTCTCCACAACGGTCACAAAAGTGTACGATTTTATGCACTGTAAAAAATAAAATGTTAATTTTAACTCAAAGACTTTGAGTGGATTTTCTGAGACATGCAAAAACGAGGGGGTAACCACTATCTGAAATATTGTCCCACAGATTACATGATTTCATTTAATTTTATATAATTTTATTTGATGACAAATAATTTTCCTCACTATATATGCGGTCATTTGGTAAAATTAACGATTTTATCTAATATTACACAATTATTTCTTGTAATTGTCGAATTATATATCGAAATTTTGTACAAATTTTATAATGATTTCAGGGACTCTGTCCCACGATTACATTAAGTGATTACCCCCTCGTGCAAAAATGTCAAAATTAACATTTTTGTGTCGATGTTAACATTTGTGCATGGCTCAGAAAATTCACTCAATGTCTTTGAGTTAAAATTAACATTTTATTTTTTATACTGTGTGAATTGTTTCATGACGACGTATTGCCGATTTACACATATATGTTATACCACATATTCCGCATTTATGTAGTCTTATTTCAGTATGTTTGTCTATATTATGCCGATTTGAACTTGTCGGAGATTCAGAATACATATTTTAATACTAATAAGAGCGATTAATATAAAGAAAATTTGAAAACAATGTCGTAAATGTGATAATTATTAAAATACAATACAGAAAGTTATCAAAACTGAAGAATTTAGTTCTAAACTTCATAAGTCTTACCGTCCTGCTGAGGTACATTTTTTTCAGTGTTGCTACTTGTTCCCTGTTGTTGATCCATTTCTTTTGTTTTGGGAATATAAACTTTCACTCTTCAGGGTTATTTTCTATTTCAGTTTATTGTAATGTTCCGTATACTGCCTTCGTAGTTAACACGTTCTAAATATATTTTACTTACAAGTAAACCTACCTAAGTGTTAATCTCCGATTTTACTGCGATTTGGATATGTTATAGAACATGAAAAACTAAGAGACATGTATTTTTTTTTATAGCTGCGGTAAAACGCTTTTAGGGGGTGAAACAGCCCTCCCAAAATTGGGGCGAAAGTGGAAAAATGGCGATATCTTTGAGGATAGTGAAGCGATTTTAATGATTTTTGGTAGAAAAGTAAAATCATTAAAAATACAAAAAATCATTAAAATCGCTTCACCATCCTCAAAGATATCGCCATTTTTCCACTTTCGCCCCAATTTTGGGGGGGCTGTTTCACCCCTAAAAGCGTTTATCTGCAGATATAAAAAAATACGTGTCTCTTAGTTTTTCATGTTCTATAACATATCCAAAGCACAGCAAAATCGGAGATTAACACTTAGGTAGGTTTACTTGTTAGTTATTATCCACGTTAAATCATAGAAATAAGCAATTTTTTAATAATCCATTAAAGTTATAATATGCTAATAGTCATGGCCGGGCAAAGTACATCAAAAAGTAATTGAGATACAAAATACAAAATATAAAATATTGTTGTATTTCAATTACATTATTAAAAATGCTTTTAATTTTTCGGTTAAAATACAAAGTACCAATATTTCGAAATTTTTTATTTCAAATACAAAATTCTTTTTTTTATATAAAAATAAAAAATGCATCCAAAATTTTTACTTGAAATACAAAATGCTATGTATGAGTTAATGCGAATAAGAGAAATAATTTAAACTCAAATGTGATGGATCCGTTTCAAATGAAATACTGAAAAAAATCATTTATTATTAGGTCCTAGTAATCATTAGATCTGTTCTTGTTGGATGAACTTTTGCATCCGTTTATCGTTCTTCTTTTTTTCACCAGGTGAAGAGAAAAGATGAACTAGTACAAAAAAGAACTAGTTCAGCAAAAAGAACAGATTTTCTTGCAATTACAAATAAAAATAAGGAAATTGTATTTAAAATTGTATTAAAGTATATTAAATAACCAATTTGAAATAAAATATACAAAATATAATACCTTCTTCTCTTTTATTTGAAATATGCCCGGCCCTGTTAACATATCTTATTGAATTTGATAAGAATGTAACAGATAGGTATGTTATAACAAAACTAAAACATAAATGTAGCAAGTATTTATAGTTAATATAATCTCTGGCGATAGACATTTTGTACCCGCCGTATTCATAGTTGTGCCTTAACTTAAAATTTCCTTAAGTTTATCTTCATATGCTATACGAATTATATTACGGGTTACTGAGCCTCTAAAGATAAATTTGTGGAAGCTTTAATTGTAAGGTATGATTATGGTATGATATTGGCTTTAATGATTTAATAACTTAAATGAAAATACTTACAGCTTAAGCGTTATAATCAGAACGAAGAAGTACGGTTGAATTTCAAATTGTTTGCTGACGTCTAAAGACGTCAAAGTCTTGGGAACTACTGTCAAGGTCTATATATGATATGTGTACCTTTGTACCATACATATACATAAACTTATATGTGTTCGTATATAAAAATACATTTAGGTGATTCTATGGAAAACCGATATGACATTTTGTTCTATTGGCAAGTCTTCGATATTGTTTATATTATGTGCCTTCCAAAAAGCGACACCATGCGATACAGCAATCATCTCATCCTTGTTTAACATTGGCGAACAACAAGGACATACTGATACACCGTGTCACACCGTGTCATGTGTGTCCCTTGTTGGAAGGCATCCACTGTTTTCGTAAAAATCACTTGTACATATACAACCTATATAATGTATTGTTATTTTGTGATATAAACGTTTACTCATTTTAAATTAATTTAGTTTTTATTAATTTTCCTTCATGTGTGTGTGTAAAATATATATGTACAATGTCAATTTTATATTAAATTTTATTGAACCACGAGAATTAAAAGCAGCGTCTTATTATCTTTTGATTACAATCATGACTAGCAAAATTAATGTGTTAAATAATTTTAAAGGGTCATATTATGTTACGACGGAAGATTATAAGACATCGTATAAAAACGTATTGTTTAAATTAAAATATTTTTAATGATTTATATATATATAATAACAGTAAAATATTTCAATGTTAAAATTAAATTAATTTTCTATTACACTTGATCAACAATGATATCAGGGAACTATACTAGATTATTCAACTTAAATATATATTTCGCAAACAATATATAAAAGTACAGAATTGACTACATTCATAATATACATTATCATCCAAGAATATTGTTGTAATGCTGCCATTAAGAAGTCAAATTAAAATACAAAGAACTGTATACCAAAACCATAAAAAATTATCATACAGTTAAAAATAAAGGCCAAAGATTTAGTACATTTCTTTTATTTTTTTAAAGATTTTCTAATTACATCCATTATTACATCAAAGAACTTATAAATGAACAAGTAAAAATTTTAATGTTAAAGTTTATAAAATTTTTTATTCTACTTATAAACAATGACATCAGGAAACTGTACTATATTATTTAACTTCAATATACAATAATATTTTCCAATATATGAAATTACAAAATTTTATCGACTACATACAAATACACATTATTATAACGAAGAATATTGTGGTTTGTCGTAATGCTGGCATTAAAAAATAAAATTAAAGTGCAAAAAACTATAAATCAAAAATATTACAATTTGTTATTTCTTAAAAATGAAAAAAATCTTACATAAGGTACATTTCTTTTTATACTCAATTAAAGATTTTTTTATTACATGCGCATCGTGATATTTTTTTTTCTATTTCAGACTATTTGACTGTTTAATAAAATTATTCCATACATTAGGGTATGTATCGTCTTCACGTTCACTCATGGAAAGTATCGCTTAATGTACCTTCCATGTATGAGTATTTACTTAATTAGGCGTAAATACATTTTTAAAAAGTTATGTCACCAAGTACCTAACATGACAAAATAATGTAATTTGGATAAATAAATCACGTGACGAATTGCTTAACTCATTTAGTTACTCAAGAAAACTGTGTAATTTAAATAATCATGTGATATTAAATATAATTTCCATTCATCGTGCGACTTTAGACTTTAGAACAATTAAATTTTAGAGTACTGTATTATACATATAATTAAAGGGAATTAAAAATATCATCGTATGTTTTTTCAAATTACTGGATGTTAGAAAATCATACACTGATTTCGAACAATTCATTAGTTGATATACTTATCTCACTCACGTGATTTCGACATGTAATTTTGTGTCGTTACTTTTTTAATAAGGGTCTACTAAATACTAAAAAGCACAAATAATACAACGCTAGAAACGTTAATATGGTATATACCATTAAGGTGGCACACTCGCAATAATATTACATAATAAATAAGCCCTTCGTAAATTCGATTACGATACCCTTTCTTTCGATTCTCGTCAGTGAGAGATAACTGTTGACTACACCTGTTCAAGGCGTACGCAGAAGGAAGATGCAGCCTAACGCAGGTCGTTCCTCTCTTCTGACGATTCTCATAATGACCTGACTGAATGTTTACGAAAATTGAATCCATCTCACGATTTTGTCTATTATTAACAAAGTGAACTAAAAGTTTAAAAAAAAAATAATCGTATGACATTTTTTTGAAATCTCAGTTTCACGCGTTTCATCTTTACAATTTCGTTTCTAACTAAAATATCGATGTTCATTCGAACCCTACAAAGAAATTCGCGACATTTTCATAAACTTTGTATTCGGGACGTGAATAAATGTACAGCTTCTAATTGTTCACTTCTCGACACCGAAGTGTTAATGTCATTTCAACTGCAACAGCGTGTCCACGTCTTTTAGTACAATACATATATAATTTCAATTTCAAGAAAGTCAAGTAATCTAAAATTCGCGAAAATGTACTCGATATGTAAATAGGTCAATTAATACCGATTTTCTTGGTTTGGATAAAAAATTAAATGCTTTAGCACAGGTTTCGGATGTATAAGATGTACCCTTTAGTATGTAGGTCTCTATAAGACTTGTAACGTTCCTCATTGAAATGCTGTTTCACCTCGTGGGATCTCAAGTTTGTTTTACGACTGCAAAATGACAGTTTCAATATTTACTATTTTAGACCAGTTCATTTAATCACTGATATTGAATTCACAAGAATTCTCCTAACTCTTGTTTCGTGTGTATGTTATTCACTATAAACACTCACCTAAACACGCAATTTTTCCACAAAACACGCAATGGTAAGATTTTTCGCTTTTATGAATCCTCTCATGAACACGCATATTCTACTTAGACTTAAACCTTTTATTAGGTTCGAAAGGTACCTGACTAGGATGCTGTGTCACTATGTGGTGTGTTGCGTCTTCTTCTTTACTACAAAAGGACGTTGCAATATTTATTATTTTTTACTACTTAAATTAATCATTTATATTGAATTATCGATATACTTTTTTAACTCTTATGTTGTGTGCGTGCGTGCGTGCGTGCGTGCGTGCGTGTGTGTGTGTGTTTGTGTGTGTGTGTGTGTGTGTGTGTATGTGTGTGTGTGGTACACTTAATCACTCACCTAAATAATTGTCCACAACGGCAAATGTATACGATTATATGCTCTGTAAAAAAAAATGTTAATTTTAACTCAAAGACATTGAGTGGATTTTCTGAGACATGCAAAAATGTTAAAATTAACATTTTTGTGTCGATGTTAACATTTTTGCATATCTCAGAAAATTCACTCAATGTCTTTGAGTTAAAATTAACATTTTATTTTTTATACTGTGTGAATTGTTTCATGACGACGTATTGCCGATTTACACATATATGTTATACCACATATTCCGCATTTATGTAGTCTTATTTCAGTATGTTTGTCTATATTATGCCGATTTGAACTTGTCGGAGATTCAGAGTGCATATTTTAATACTAATAAGAGCGATTAATATAAAGAAAATTTGGAAACTATGTCGTAAATGTGATAATTATTAAAATACAATGCAGAAAGTTATCAAAACTGAAGAATTTAGTTCTGAACTTCATAAGTCTTACCGTGCTGCTGAGGATTTTGCGAAGATATATTTTCTTCGTTACTTGTTCCCTCTTGTTGATTCATTTCTTATTTTGGGAATATAAACTTTCACTCTTCAGGGTTATTTTCTATTTCAGTTTATTGTAATGTTCCGTATACTGCCTTCGTAGTTAATACGTTCTAAATATATTTTACTTAATTATTATCCTCGTTAAATCATAGAAATAAGCAATTTTTTAATAATCCATTAAAGTTATAATATGCTAATAGTCATGGCCGGGCAAAATACATCAAAAGGTAATTGAGATACAAAATACAGAATATAAAATATTGTTGTATTTAAATTACATTATTAAAAATGCTTTTAATTTTTCAGTTTAAAATACAAAGTACCAATAGGTATATCGAAATTTTTTATTTCAAATACAAAATTCTTTTTTTCATATAAAAATAAAAAATGCATCCAAAATTTTTACTTGAAATACAAAATGCTATGTATGAGTTAATGCGAATAAGAGAATTTATTTAAACTCAAATGTGATGGATTCGTTTCAAATGAAATATCGAAAAAAATCATTTATTATTAGGTCCTAGTAATCCTTAGATCTGTTCTTGTTGGATGAACTTTTGCATCAGTTTATCGTTCTTCTTTTTTTCACCAGGTGAAGAGAAAAGATGAACTAGTACAAAAGTTCAGCAAAAAGAACAGATTTCCTTGCAATTACAAATAAAAATAAGGAAATTGTATTTAAAATTGTATTAAAGTATATTAAATAACCAATTTGAAATAAAATATACAAAATATAATACCTTCTTCTCTTTTATTTGAAATATGCCCGGCCCTGCTAACATATCTTATTAAATCTGATAAGAATGTAACAGATAGGTATGTTATAACAAAACTGAAATATAAATGTAGCAGGTGTTTAAAGTTAATATAATCTCTGGCGTTAGACATTTTGTACCCGTATTCATAGTTGTGCCTTATACTTAAAATTTCCTTAAGTTTATCATCATATGCTATACGAATTATATTACAGGCTATTGAGCGTCTGAAGATAAATTTCTAGAAGCTTTAATTATAAGGTATGATTATGAATACGGGCTTTAATGATTTAATAACTTATATTCTAATACTTACAGCTTACTTACAGCGTTAATAACTTATATTCTAATACTTACAGCTTACTTACAGCGTTATAATCAGAACGAAGAAGTACGGTTGAATTTCAAATTGTTTGCTGACGTCTAAACACGTCAAAATTTTGGGAACTACTGTGTCCAGGTCTACATATGATATGTGTACTTTTGTACCATACATATACATAAACTTATTTGTGTTCGTATATAAATATACATATAGGTAATTCTATGGAGAGCCGATATGACATTTTGTCCTAGTGGTAAGTCTTGGATTGTTTATATTTTGTGCTTTCCAACAAGCGACACGGTTGCGATACAGTGATCATCTCATCCTTGTTTAACATTGGTGAACAACAAGGACATACTGATACACTGTGTCGTACCGTGTCATGTGTGTCGCTTGTTGGAAGGCACTCACTGTTTTCGTAAAAACCACTTGTACATATACATTTCATATAATATATATTATCATCGAAGAATATTGTTTTTATGCTGCTATTGAGAAATAAAATCGAAATGCAAAGATCTGTATACCAAAACTATTAAAAAAAATTGTCATATTGTTAAAAATAAAAACCTAAGGTCTAGTAGATATCTTTTTGTACTTATTTAAAAATTTTCTTATTACATCCATTGTGATATATTTTTTTCTATTTCATTATTCAATTATTTAATACAATTTTTCCATACATTTTGAGTACGTATCGTCTTCATGTTCGCTCACTGAAGACATTGTTTCATGTACCTTTTGTATTGAGAGACAAATATAAAACGCTTGTCATATTAATTTTACATGCACATATACATATACATATATGTATGGACATATAAAATATAGGGAAGACTGTCTTATTGGCACAGCTTTCAAAATTTCAGCATTCACAAGCCCGATCGGATTAAGCTAATCCCGCACAGCGAAAATACACAAACAATCTAAAGATGCCGGTCTGACTTCTGATTTGATCTTTCTTGCTCCATAATTCTGATGAATAGCAAGAGAGCCCGATAATGTGATCCTTTGAATCTCAGCCTCAGCTGTAGAATCTGTAAAATTTAAGGCTCTTTTCATGAGAGAGAGAGAGAGAGAGAGAGAGGGAGAGAGAGAGGGGGGGGGTGAAATTAGCTGGAGAATTAAATATCACATTTTTGTAAAAAATAGGGCGAGAATAGTTGAGAAAGATATGGGCGGCTTTTAGACTAACTGCTCATCATTTTCAGCGTTTATGAGAGGCAGCTTCTCTCGCATAATCTGAGGATACGCCCTTTCTTTTTCTTTCTCTTGTTGCTCATCGATTATTAATCAATTGAAAAAGTTTGCTATTTGTTATATTGAACATTTTCAAAATTTAATTAAATTTTGATTTATTCTTCTGAGCCTCTAATTATTACTTAAAATTTGTTGAAATCTTCGTTGTACAATAATAATGTAATAATAATATCAAGATACCTCTCACCACATCAGAATATTTTTTATTATATTATAACTATATATAATATATTATAACTATAATTCGTATATATAACTTTCTTTCTTCTTCGCTCTATCTTTATCGGCCTTTATTCCTGCTTCATGTCCATCATCCTCGATTCGATACAATACATATCCGATATGTGACGGCAACGTCAAAATATCGCATTTTAAAAAATATTAGTTAATGACATTTTCGTTCCAATGCGAATTTAAATACGTTAAATATTCTAATATTATTGATGTGTAAATCATACATTTTTAAATGCTTTAGAAGAAGGGAGAATGATAAGATATAAGATTCGAAGTTATTGGTCTATATAGAAATATGAAGGCAAGAATAATATTAAGAATTATATTCAAGAACAGTACTAACTTGTTATTATCTCAGTATTGGTCGAAGAAACTATTGCGAAGAGCGTACTTTTTTTGTAAATAAGTTTATCTTAAAGCTATTAATTTTAATATTTTATAAAATCGGTTCTTTAATCAAATAAAAACTGTAAGTAAAAAAACATTAATTTTTGTAACTTTCTTATAAGATACTGTATACTTTGTCATTTTATCTCTTTCTTTTTGTTAGATATACAGGAATTTGTCTGAAAATGTCTGGAATTTAAATGTTAAAACTTCGGGAGCGTGTAGGGGATCGATAAATTAAGAAAACAAGTCCTGCAGAGATATGTTCGTTTTTGCTTCGTTTTGAAGAAAATCGCAAAAAAGACAAAACGTAGTTTAATTCATTCTTGATTTGAAACATTATCGTCGCTAAAAATTGTATTTGAAAATAATAATAATAATTCCGTTTTTAGGTGATAATTTGTTTTGTTAATTAAATTTCTGCCTTTCTCCTATAAATTTGTCAGTTACTCATTAGAAGCTATCGAGTGAATTACTCCTGTCACAATATACCACGTACATATTTTAATGTTGAATATGATAATATGGTTTTCGTGTATGGTTTCTGCAACGTTAATGCTACGGAGGCGGTACGAGAGTATGCACGCTAATTTTCAAATGGAAGAGTACCGAATCGGCGAGTCATTACAATAGTTTTTAATAGGCTACGAGAGATCGGCTCATTTTCAATTTATCAAGTTTTTAAAATTATCCGTTGAAAGCAAATATGCAAGTAGAAAATCGTGTCCTGTACGCCACTTTTATAACAATCTCGAGACCAGCATCCGGAGAGCATCAGCTGTATTATGATTGCTTACGACACAAATAACGATTGCTTTACTGCCAAACTTTAAAAGATGATAATCACCATCCGTATCATATTCAAAAAGTGCAGAATTTAGTATCTCATAATTATTTCAAGATGTTGAATGTTAGTTTCTTGAACAATGTAACAATGGTAATTTATTTCTATCAAAAATAATCTGGACAGATGAAGCTATATTTATAAAAGGAAGAATTATTAATCAAAGAAATTATCATGTATGGACTCATAAAAGTTCCAGAGCTATTAGGTCAAATATCACCAGATTAATGTTTAGCTGCAACATGAGCTGTTTGTACTAAATGCAATGTTTATAAAAAACCATAACGTTTTGAACAATATTTACATTAAGAAAGTGAATAAATACAACGTGAATAATAAAAAAAGTATAAAAATGAAATACGTTTTATCTTTTCACGATTTTCTCCAAAATGAAGCAAAAACAAGCATATATATATATATATACACACACAGGATTTTTTTTCTTAATTTTTCGATCCCCTACACGCTTCCGAAGTTTTGACATTTAAATTTCGGACACCCTATGTATCATGTCTAATTTTAGACAAACTATTATTTTATAATCTTATTGAAGACTTGAACCTCATTTTAGTTATAATTATCTTTAATTAACATGCACTTTTGTTGGAATTGCACTAGTAAACTTTATTACAAACTATGTTCCGTGTTACTACTTGTTCTGTGTTATGGCAACAAGAAAGTCAGATTTCACTTTCTTGCGATGGAAAGAAAAATAGGACTTGATCGGTGTGGTCAGATAGAGAAATAGGCGCTTTAAAAAATAAAGATGACAAAGAATGAAAGAAATGTGAACCTCCACAGTTTCGGTTCATCTATTCCGCAAGTTTTTACAATCTGTCACGGTCCATCGAATGTATACGCGCAATGTATCCATCGATTTCAAGTAAATTTCACTTTTTACCGAAACACGGATTGAGACTATAACTTGAAGTTACATAGCGATAGAAAAATTTAAGAAAATTGTTTTTAAGTTATTGATTGTTATAACGCAGAATTCAATTGTATGACTATTTATATTGATATAAGCAAAGTCGTATGATGTGTATGCAGTTTAGCAATTAATTTTTTAAAAATTAACTTTTTCTTACAATTCTGAATGTTTTTTTAAGACCATGGCACATAAAAAAACTTAAGCAGGAAAACATAAACAAGCAAATTAACCAAAAAGAAAAAAAATCAAAAATCGTAATGCCATAACATACTTCTAAATTTCTTGAAGTGAAATCTTACTTCAAGAGAATAAAAATACAATCATTTTTGGAGAATACAGTCACTTGGAGAATTAGAGATTAATCTCATTTCTTTTTTGAAGTGAGATTTCTTTTCTTTGAAATTTCACTTAAAATGAGTAAAAATTATCGCTCTTTTTCAAGAAGTAAAACATTTTTCCTCTTTTCCAAAAATGACTGTATTTTTACTCTTTTGGAGTGAGATTTTACTTCAAGTAATTTAGAATGTAAGTGCAGCAAATCCAAAATGTTGATTTGCTTATTGCTTACGTTTTATCACTTTTGTGTGTACTATCGTTTTAAGAATTCTAAAATTTATTAGTAAAATTGAAAATGTTCGATAAATATTATAAATATTGTGTTCCAAGAGCGCAATTTCAATGCTATCAACAAATTCTGTCCTTATTTTACGTCTAATGAATGATAAAACAGTTTGGAAAAGCGATAACACGTACTTAAATCGCTCGCACATGCCTTTTTTACATTTTCTTTATATATAGGATAGAATATGTTGAATAACTTGGTGGAAAAAGAATCGTATTACGCTTAATAAATACACAACTTAAAAATAAACAACATGCACTCTTTCGAAAGCTGTAAGATATTTTCATGTGCGATTTTTAATTTATGCTATAGAACTTTGTAAAAAGTTTTTATGTTTGAACAAATCAGCATTTGTATTAATGTAACTACATAAAAAATAAGTTACATCAAGAATTCTATAAAAACATTATAGGCTCAAGAGATTAAATCTAAATATATGTAATATATTTATTACTGCATTTCAAAACAATTCGAGGTCCATCTTAATCATAATGTACATCATGTTCCCATGACATAGAACATCTTTGTAAATTTTAATACTTCGATTAAAGTTAAACTGATGAGGACCTAAACGAAAGGTCGAAACGTTTATTTACATTATTGTATGATTTTTAATAAAGTTATTTATAATTCATACGAACAACTAGTGTTGGCTTATATCAAGAAATATTAAAATGCGTTTTGGAATATTTTATTATATTTTTAATAAAATTACACTCTTAAAAATTACCTATTTTTAATACATGATTTTTTAATTTCTTAGTGCACATGTGTAGGTAAATACACGCTTAAATGTCTAAATATGAGCTAAAATAATGGCCTAGTTTACACCCAATGACCTGACCTATACCTTGACCTTTACCTCACCTAAGAGAGGTCTCAAACAGAGCGTTTATATCCTATATAGACCTATAATATTTTGGGGCCTAATGTATAGGTTGCATTTAGTCTCACGTGAGTGAGACTATTGAACAAAATAAAGTTCCCAAAACGCAGCCAAAACTCTAAAAAAAAAAAAAACAGTTGATAAATTTTTAAAGTATCAATTTTACAACATAAAATAACAAAAATAATATTTTTAAAAATATTAATTTGTTTTTTAAATTTACACCTCGTAAATTTATCATATGGTTTCTTTTTACTAAATTTAATATTACTATTTTTAATTTTATTAAAGAACTTTAAAACTTTAAAAAGTGCAACATATATTTAGAACTAAATCACAAATTAATTTTTTTAATAACAAGGTGCTAACTTCACATAGGTATAATACAGTAACTTAAAATAAGCTATGTTATAAATATGTATATGCGCATTTATTTTTAAGATTCTATACTGTATATAATGTAAATTAAATTAAACAGATAAAAATTGGAACGATCGTATAAATAAAAGAAAATATTTTGTTGAATTATCAGTAATGAAAATTAATTTTTACTAAGTTTTACTTATTATCAACAGTAAAATGAAACCGATTACCGAAATGACATTTTGGATAGCGTGTTTTGCATATATTGCTACTCCAATAGAAACTGCAAGGATCTTAGCAATTATTCCACTACCATCTTATAGTCACCAAATTCCTTATCGACTATTATGGACCACTTTAAGCCGGAGAGGACACGAAATCATCGTCTTAACAACTGATCCAATCAATGACCCCAGTTTGACCAATTTGACAGAAATCAACTTTAAATCGAATTACAAACTAATTAAAAAACTAAATTTTATTGAATATATGGAGTATAGCCATACATGGCTAGATATATTACGCAAACAATTATGGCCGTTGTGTCATGAAATAACAGAAAACATTTATAAGCATCCGGAAGTACGTAAGATGTACGAACCGAATAGTGATACAAAATTCGACGTAGTAATTGTAGAAACTATAAAATCACCCAGCATGTATGCCTTAGCATATAGATTTAACGCACCACTTATAGGTAAGAATAATGATATATATAAAATTATTATAAATGTTTTACTTAAAATTTGTTTTATTTCAGTGAAAAAAATATCGAAAAAAAGGTTACTTCTATTTTCAAATTTTTTGTTTTTTATATTTATACATATACTGAATAAAAAGTAACAATAATTGTAATAGTTATTGTAAAAAAAAAAATTATTCATAAGTAAAATTTGTTAAAATAGCAAAATGAAGTATCTCTTGTTACCATAAATAAGCGAAATTTGCAAAATGAACAAAATAAGTAAACTTTGTTATTTAACAGTACAATTTAATTATCCACATTTTGTAAATAACAATTTAAAATTTGTTTGCAATTATAAAACAAATTTGTAATTAAAATAAAATAATCTATATTATGTGGTAGATCGAAGAGTGTTTAATATAGATCGAGCTCTCACTGCAGATGTCATGTTTTCTCGTAAAAAATATTCGACATCTGTATAAAGCGGGAATAGTTTAGAGTGCGTTTCGTTTCATGTATAATGCTATCAGATACGTATATTATTTTATACTATTTTAATATACGTTGAATAGTAAAGATAAAATGATGCATTAATCGTGAGATGTAACGCATCATAAAAATCAATTTCATGCATTTCTCGCCATATCATGGTCGATCATATACAGCGACAACTATTTTTGTCAGGACAATTATTAACAAAACGATCTAAATATATACGTTTATAAAGCTAGTAAAATTTAAAACGTCAAACATAATTTTATGTAATCTGTTAAAAGAAATAGATATACATATATCACTTTTACGTAATTGTTTTGTTTCGATAACAAAATCTTGTATTTTCAATCATAAAAATCTCTAAATATTACAATATATGTATATAAAACAGTTGTGTGTGTGTTTTATTGAATTATTAGTTTATTTAATAAGTCAATAATAATATTGCCATGATAACTAGGTTACGAACAAACAGTTTTTGCATCAGTAACAAAGCTTCGGTTATTCATAATAAACACTTCTCTCAGTGTATATAGATAAACTTCGTAACTAATATTATATCTAAATAAGTTTTATTTCGTAAAATTAATTAGAAAATTATATAGTGTATTATTGTTATTTATTAATTTTGCATTCTCTTTACATCATTGTGATTCACTATTACAATTTAAAGAAATAACAATTATATTATTATATATATATATGAACAAATTATTAACTTAATTACTTCTCAAATATGTAATACACGTTTATAATGATATTAAAATATTACCTTCATCTATAATTTTTTAAACCCAAATCTTGTTTAAATTAACTGTGTTCAAAGAACCCATTCTATTATATATTGTATGTCTATATTTATTTACAGGTGTTTCAACATTTGGATTGTACAATCATAACTATTACCTACTCGGTGCACCTGTTCTGCCATCACATTCTTCGGCTTGGGAAATGGAAGATACCGTTTTTAATCAATCGTTGTGGCAGAGAATTAAGAATTTCATTCGTCAATGGTATCACATATATTGTACATTAAATCATTATTATTCTAAGCAGCAAGCCATAGCAGAAAAATATCTTGGAAAAAATATACCGGACATAAGTGACATCGAAAGAAATATAAGTTTTGTTTTCCACAATCAACGAGAAACTCTTTCATTTGTTAGACCACGTACACCAAATGTTATGTCATTTGGAAATTTTCATATTTCAAGAAAACCTATAGCTTTACCAAAAGTAATAATTGTATTTAAACAATATATTGTTAAAATTTCATTGTGTTTAAGAAATAACATTTTTATTTGCTTTATGACTAAAATTCGTTTTCAGCTTATATGCATATATATACTTTTTTTTTGAACGCAATATATATATAAATAAGAATATTATTTTATTTCAGAATTTGAATGAATTTATAACAGATGCACCTAATGGATTTATCTATATGAGTTTAGGCACAAATGTTCGATTCTCATCATTATCGGAGCATATACAAAGCACATTTCGAGATGTATTTGCAAGCTTGCCATATAAAATCCTATGGAAACATGATAGCGAATTACCAAATAAACCAGACAATATCTTTATTGCTAAATGGTTTCCTCAACAGAGCATTCTCGGTAAATCTATGCAATGCCATAATTTAATCAGACTAACAAAAATATATATTTACGTATCCGTTCATTAGCCAATTCTACTTTTTGTTTTACAGCTCATCCAAACATTAAATTATTCATATATCAAGGTGGTCTTCAAAGCACGGAAGAAGCTGTATATTATACAGTACCACTCTTAGGATTACCAGTTCTAGCTGATCAGTATAGTCAAATTAAGAAAATGGTATCTTTAGGAGTTGCAAAATATTTAAATATTATAGACATATCAAGAGAAAATCTGAATGAATCTATAATAGATATTTTATATGATGAAGGGTATTGGTTTTTTTGTAACAATTATCTTGTGTCACGTTATTCATTATTTTCATAAACATCTAATTTAATAGATAACTAATAATAAATAATATTTAATAGGTATCTAATTGTTATACAACATTATTTTTTTATACAAAATTTTTAATCTATATAATTATAATCAAAATGTAATTGTAAAATAGTACATTTTCTTTCATATAATTTTTATTAATAGTATATATATATATAATTTTTTTATGTAACATATATTATTACTGTTTTCTAGATATAAAAAAAGAATGCTCAAAGTTAAAGCGCTTAATGAAGATAAGCCTTATGATATACTAGAACATGTCATTTGGTGGATTGAATTCATCATTCGTCATAAGGGTGCTTCTCATCTTCGTACCAATATTGGTCATGATCCTTGGTATCAAAGACACGATATGGACGTCATAGCAATTTTATCAATTATCATATTTACAACATTAATTTGTACACTAGTAGCTATTTATAAATTGTTAAAAATCATATTTAATCTTACAAAAATAATAGTAATTACAAAGAAAAAGATTGATTAATTCTTGATATGTGCATATAATGATATAAATAAAAATTGAAATATTAGTAAATTGTTAAAATGTTTGTATTTTATACAAATATTTAATATATTAAGTATTAAATTTTACTATTCATATGTCTATAAATAATCGTAGACTGTTTGCAAAAAATTATAAATTTTTAGAGTTGAAATTTTATCATTCATATTAAAAATAATCTATAAACTTCAAGGAAATATATTAAAAATTTCAGAAGATCTATAATAAATTATTATTCACATCGCGCGCGTTTACCACGTTGTGAGTAACATTACGTAATTGCCGCAATCGGATCGCGCAGTTTTAAATTTATATCACTGTCATCAATAATTGTTCGTTGAAACGTAATTCATGCTTGCTAAATAATTATATTGTCGTAGTGGAAAGTCCCTGCCTGTCTGATTTTCATATAATAATGCACAGGACAGTTATAATGAAAGTGCGATGTAAATGCATAATTAACGAGAGTAAGAGAGATAGTGGATTGTAATAAATTTTTTAATAGGATATATTTTGTTTACAAAGAGTTACTATACATTTGTTTACTTCTCTCAAAATAAATAATCAAGAGACACGGTAGTGTCTCGCGCCAAGTGAACGCGAAGCGCGAGACCGCACGTGTATCTTTACGCGAGTCGATGAGTTCCGTGTACCCGAGATTATCGGATCTCACAATAAATGGCTGAATTTATCAATTTTTACATATTCTTAATTTAGTTTTATCGTTTAAATTATATTATAAATATGTTTTTATTGTCTACGTACCCTACGAAGGAAGATATCTCGATGTGAAGTTGAAATGTCAAAAATTTTAACATCGGAAATGTTGTCCGTTTCACGTTTTAAACGACAGACGGCGTTTTGTTGAAAAAATGTTGTCCTTTTCACGTTTTAAACGGCAGACGGCGCTTGCTAGCATATTTTATTTTATATCGATTAGCTGTCAACGTAATGACATTAGATAGATAAAAATCAGCGATGGCAAAGGAGGATTTTTGTATCCTATTAAAGCAGTCAATGTCTTGCAAGCTCACGGAAAAAGTGTTCGAGAGTCGATTTTGGTTCTAGGCTGTGCTTTGAACTCTACTGTCGCCTCTCAAGCAATGTCGAAAAGGATAACGAACGCGAAAATCGCATGTCTAGACTTCTCGTTGCAAAAAAGCTGATCTGAAAAAAATTGCTAAAGCTGCAGGTGTGCAATTTCTAATTTCGCTAATCAACATAGAAGGAGAGGAGAATTTTGATGCCAGTTTTATATAAATTCTCACGGAATTATAATTAGTACCTAAGATACAGTTCGATCGCTAGAGAGAGAGAGAGAGAGAGAGAGAGAGACCTTATTATTTTTTTTTATATCGCCCTTGACTCTTCATATTGTTTATTTTTATATAACGAGTCCTTATTTCTTTTTCTATTAATTTCTTATTATTTTTCATATTCGGAATTATTTAATAACCATCTTATTATTGTATATTTTGAGGTCTAGCAGCGCCAAGTTTTTTGTACTTTTACTTTTTGAAATAAAGTATGTTATATATGTGTCAAGAAAATATATTCCTTTCATAATTGGCGCAATCTAAAAAGATTTCATTTTATTTTGTGAGGCTAACACACTTGGCGCCTTTTTTTCCTTTTTTTTAAAAAGGTAATTTTGTTGAGATATAGTATAACATATATAAATAATATAGTATAACATATTCTTCTCCCTTTCTCTTTTTCTAGGATTAATTTGAAAATTCTATAAAACAAATATATTTAGAATTAATTTACGTTTTTTTACTTATATTGTAAAAAAAATTGTATTTTATTACAATATAATGTATATATATATATATATCGTAATGTATCACTATCTGTCGACATTTGGCAAATATTTTTCACATAATAAGTATTTTATAGCACATAATGATATATAAATTACTCGTATATAGTGCAATTACTATATATGATATAAAATCAGATAATTCATAAGTGGAATATAATAAATTTTAGATAATACTTGTATTTTACATAAATTTAATTTTTATCATTATTATTAGTATTCATGTATGTGTGTATGTTAAATACTTATTCATATATGTGTTATAATATTTGCATAAAATTATTTATTATTAATAGAAACACTAAGGTCATATCATATTTGCATTAATTATACTTAAAAAAATATTTATATAAAAATGACACAAAAGTAGCTATATCCTAAACTTTAGTTTCTTTAAAGTCTTTAATATTTTTTCTATATTCGCGTAAAAAATAATATGAAATATTTGTTAACATATTTTTTAGAAACTACATACGTGAATTTGAAAAATAATTCGTTGTTGATGATTTATGAAGTTTCATATTCATAGCATATATTCGTAAAGTTATAATGTATTATAAAATGCAAAATAAAAATCATTTAAAAAATTTAATTTTCTGTTGTATTTCAGAATTGTGAAGAAGTCTATTATAATCTATCCTGTGTACAAAATCCGATAATAATTTTTTTATGCGAATGTATGCAAAAATGAGAAAAAAAGAAATAAAAGAAAAGAGTATAAATTTACCTTTTCATGATCTCTCTTTTACAAGATGTACACAAAGTAATATTATATTGGGGCATAACAGTGGTCTGAAATGAATATAGATATAAAATAAACAAAATCTTAAATATCGTAATATATTATTCATGTAATTGTAAAAAAAACTAAAATATAAAAATGTAAAAATAAAATAAGCATAAAAAAATTTTATGTCAAGGAATAACAAAAGTCACTTATTGCTTAAAATATATTAATGATTAATATATATATCTGTTGAGTTTTTTCTCCATAATAATTTAAATAATAATTTCAAATATCCGCGACATCACACACTTATAAAACACAATAATGCTGCGGATAACGAAAATGTATATAAAGTTTTTTTTTTAACAGTGTAGCCTTTTTCTCCTTGTTCCATTATCGGAGAAACTTCTTTTTATCATAAGGGGACGACATTCCCGGGAGATTATCAAAAAGCGATAGAAAAGGACATTTTCTCTTCATCGAGCGCCCTTTTGCGCTTCCTCCCTCTCTTTCCTACACGAAACTCGCGCGTCAAGAGGCGTAATCGTTTTTGTATCCGATAACGTGTTTTATCCGCCACCTTTTCCGCGCTCCTTTCTCCCGCGATTCACCAAAGGCGGTAGCCTTTGAGAATCACGATTTCGTGGAACGATAGAAGCGTGCAGTTATTTGTTAAGAGGACACGGCGAAGTCGACCCGAGGACCAAGAACAAAGAAGATCAGCGTGAAAAAAGGAAAGACGCGCGTCGCACGTTGGAAGATGCAATCTGCCATGGTATTGTTTGATACGATTTGCCAGCAGTTATTGTTTCGTATGTCGCAGCCACGAAGTTACACAATTATACGCCGACATCGTTGTACGGATTCGTCTCTTACGATGTCTTACTCTGGTCCTTCTCATGCTTGGTGTTCCTCCACTATTCCCTGGGGCACAAAAGCGGTTGCAGTCGAGAGCTCGGTCGAGAGTCCGTCGTAGCATACCGACTCTGTTGAATTGTTCGGGACTCGTGGAAGATTTCTAAATGAGAGAGAGAGAGAGAGAGAGAAAGAAAGAGAGCCAGGGCTTCTTATTCTCGTCACTTTTCTCGACGTTTTCGCGATATTTCCGCATTTCTCACCGAGGTGCTATCAACTCGGAATGGCGGAAGACACGAAGTGAGTAAAAATAGATAGTAAGTAGCGTATACAGAAAGTGATTCGCGGAAGTACTTCTTGATGATTAAACGCATTATGGCTGAAATCGGTTGTTTTCAGAGTAGCGTCGAAAGCACATCGTTTTTCGTGAAATAGCCATTGTTATTTTCTTTTCGGAAGAAAGAAAATTATTCTGTATTTTTCTTATCGACGTACAAAATATTTTTAATACTTTTTAATGCTATTTAATATTCTTTTGAGGCTTTCAAACTTAAACTCATAAAATATTCCGTTACTGTGAAATGGTATGATTATAAATATTTCATTGTGTGTGTGATTTAGAAGGCGTATTTAGAAAAATAAGTTACGTCTTTTCAATATAATAAAAAAATTAACTTTTAAATATAAAAAATTAATAGAAAAATTCTATTCCAATATTTTCTTATAAGATTTAATTATTTCTTTGGAAAAGAAAGCAAAAGGTGAGAAAAAATAAGTTTTAGCCGATGCATGTATGTATATAAGCGTATGAGTATAAATATGTATACAGGGTGACAAAGATGTTTGGCTACAAATATATAGTAATTTGATAAATTACTTAAATTCTATAATGTCAAAATTTAATCTAAATTAAGTTGCCATTTCTCCTGCTAAATACATCGTTATTTACATTAAAATATTTACATTAAATTCATTATACAATATAATTATATACATTATATGACATTATACAATGTCAAATTTAACTATTGTTTTAATGTAAATAATGATTTTAAAGTAATGATATATTTAGTAAGAACAGTGGAGATAAATTGGATTAAATGTTTGATACTATATATTTTAACAATGTACTTTTTAGTCACCCTGTGTAGAGTGCTTGTACATGTAATGCGTAAATGTATGAGTGTCCGCAGTGTTGAGCTCGGGTCCGTGGATTTGTTAGCTTAACTGTGCGGATTAGTCATCCCTGCGGGAAAGTTATCTCCTAAGCTTTTCATCATTGCCATCTTCTCCTTTGTTGAGATCTGTTCGAGGAATCAAATATCATTTGATCCGTTCATTTTAATCGAGCCAATAAAATAAATCGTAAAAACGGCACCACCATCAGAAATTTGTTCGACTCTCCGCACGGTACGCAGCTAATCTCACCTATGGGATTCCAAGGCACGGATTTTCGGTCTACGTATACATATATTGTGCATATACAATATTTACATTAGAATGTAAACGATCTTCAAGCAGCCCGAGTTGTTGGCGTGTATGCATATTCTCGTCTAGACACCTCTTAGTACTTCGTCGAAATCGTCGAGTCGGCTCGCGCGGCCTGTTTAATATGTACGAATACATAATTATCGAGTTACGGACTATGCACACGCAGACGGGTTCGCGTGTATTTACACGATATAATTTGATATGCTGCGAGTTGTCCAAACTGTACCAATTATGCGTAAATTATTGTGTATGAGGATGAGGGGCAGTATACGCATCACGTGGGTGCAATTAACACCCGTGGAACCAATAGCGAATGACCAAAGATGCTTGGAAATGCTGACGAATATTCAGTTATTATCAGTAACATGTACACTCGATATCGGCGCCAGTGTTATCCACGTTTGACATCGAGATCGATATCATTAAGGCGAACATTGTGATAAAAATACAAAAAAAAAACTTAAATACATTAATAGGACGTATCATTTTTTTTTTAAATTGCATATATATATTGGATAAATCAGTGTTATTACCGATCGTGAAGATTTATTCTTACGTATCGCGCTTGCCTTTCGTTAGCGGGCTTTGAGTACGTTCTCCACGGAGCATCGATGAACGTGATACGAGTGCACGTACAACGAGGCTCCTGGGTAATTACACGAGATTCTGCTTGCCGAAGCGCGATCTGTTATTTCCGTCCTTCCTTTTTTTTTATTAGCTGACGATGTGCATAGAAAGCTGTATAAACGAGATAGGCACCAGAAAGCATTCGCAGCACCCCTTCACCCGTCTCGATCTACCCGCTTTTGTTTAACGCCTTATCTTACCTACTAGCTATACGATCTATCCGGCGCAAAAGAGTAAACCTGACATCAGATTAAACGAAGATGGAGCATTACTTTTTCTTGAATTATTACGCATTCCTCCTGTTACCTATCATCCTTCGATTACTATTTCATATTTTTAAGTTACAAGAAATATATTTTCTTATATTTATTATAAATATACGACACTTACGTATATTATACGAATTGCACGATATTGTAATAATAATATTAACCCTAACGAGTAATTTAATAACTTTGATTAGAGTGAATTGTAGATTTATTTAGATTTAATAAATTTACTTGGGTTGTTTTTATTTAACATGTTTCATAATATTTAAAATAAAAATTTGTTATAATGCACATGTATATAAAATTTTGCACTTATCGTAGGAATCGTTCAGAATGCGTTCCATTGGAATTCACTAGATTGAAGGTTCGTGTGAATAAAAATAATAAACTGTATGCCATAATGAGTTACTTCGTTCCACTAAAAGTGCACTCGTTACTTTGCTAAGGTTTTCGCTTTGAACATGGTGAAAGATATTTCCCGAGAGTAATGGCATGCGATTACTCCTTTTTGAAAACCTGTACCTATTTCTTTTATTTTTCAAATTGCGATTGCCATGGTTGCTCCGATGCTTCTTACAATCTGACCAATCGTAGATCGCAATATATTCTATATATATATATTACAAAAAATAATATTACTTGTGACATTTTGATTGTTCCTATACTATGAATATATGTAGGTATATTTGGTTCTTTTATTAGTATACAAATAATTTTGAAAATATTTTTAATAATGTAGATATTTTCCACAATCCTAATATCCACAATTTGTTTTAATGGTTTGTTTTGTGGTCAACACAGTTTTTTAATCTTTTACTCACACTGGATAGTTTTTGTTCCAGGTTGATTTTTATCACAAGTATACAAAACAAATTATTAAGTGATTCTAAGATGTATTGGGTTAGAAGAAAAGTTCTGCAGTATTTTATTAACTCAAAATTGCATATTGTACATTAAAAAAATTAGCGATTGTATCATTTGATAATGCAAAGTTCCAGTTTTATGAATCTCATTTTTTTTTATTGCGGTACAATGATTTTTAACGGAGTTATGAGCAATTGAAATTGAAATGTTTCTTTACTTAACTCGCGAATATAGGTAATTTAGGATAAAAAATCTTAGGAACATTTTTTAAAAAGAAATTTTTAGGAAAAGCTTTTAACTTTCACGTTAGTAAATCAAAAATTTTTGCAAATTTTTTTTAGTACAGATCTACAAAGTAAAAAGAAAAATTTCCCTTTTTTCAGCTTGTAGTTTTCTATATGTAAAAAATACCAAATTTACATGAACTAAAAAATTATGAAAATCTTTTGAAAATAAAGATTTCAAGCTTTAAAACCTTTTTTTTAAATTGGCATTTTATTAATTTTTTAACAATGATATTGTACACTGAGAGAAAAGTATATCGTATTTGTGACTATAGTTGCATGGTAAAATAATTATGGTTAGCAACATCATTTTTATAATTGTTATTGCTGCATAAGGTTGTAAAAATGACCTTATATGTACAGTTCTATAGATATTAAAAATATATAAACGTTACAACTAATAATATGCTATTTGCTCCTATAATTTCAAAGAAAAGAAATGCACAAGACACGAATGGCACGATTGTCTATATTAAAGATTAATAATGGCGGCTTCTCTTTCAGAGACGAATAAATAAAAATGATATTTTTGACATAATAAGTATGATAAGAAGCCTATACCGGTCGAAGCTGGATCATAAGTGTTTTAAATAATTTAATATAAATTATACGTATCATGTTTGTAATCTCTCAAATTGCGCACGGAATTGATTTTCTGGGGACTTAGAAACTAAATTACCATATAATAACATCACAAATGAGATTGATTAGCAATAATTTAATAATTTGATGCTCATTATTTTATGTATTGAAAATCTGTAATTAAATTTATTAAAATAAAAATATATTTACATATATATGTATATTATATGTATAATATACGATTATAAATTTTTATATATCATTAAAGATATATTTGTGACATATACAATACATATATACAATATGTATTGTATAAAATGTATAAATGATTAGTTCAAGACAAATAGTTTTAGACAAATAGTAGAATTATCCAAGAAATCTATCCAACATATCTGTTTAAAAATGTGATTTCAAACTATATTAACTGTGATTAACTCATCAATTGAAAGTTTCCCATTCTTAATGATATTTTTATACCAGTTCATGGACCGTTTTGGAGTTCTCGTTCGATTAGGATCCGTAAAGTTCACATGTACCAATCCAAACCGTTCACTGTGCGGAACAAAATTTTATAAGTACATTTTTTTTCTCAAAGGGCACTCATAAAACGTATCAAATAATAACTCACGTATAACCACTTTGCCATTCATAATTATCTAATAAACTCCAAACAGCATATCCTTTCACATTACATCCATTTTTCTGAATGGCGGTTAACATTTCTTTCATATAAGAATC
Organism: Cyphomyrmex costatus; assembly: GCF_001594065.2. Taxonomy (NCBI): domain Eukaryota; kingdom Metazoa; phylum Arthropoda; class Insecta; order Hymenoptera; family Formicidae; genus Cyphomyrmex; species Cyphomyrmex costatus. The sequence continues at coordinate 2,873,239 of NW_017277017.1, forward strand.
CAAGTAAGATATTCTTGAATAATCAGTAGTACAACATTTGTCAGAGAAACCATTTTCCGTAATAAAGATAGTTGGGTTATCGTATTCACTTGAAATCTTCTTAATAAGCTCTCGAAATCCAACAGGAACAACCTAAAAATTTATGACATTTCTACACATTCTGCATATCAGTATAAATAATATTTTATATGTATTGAATTTACTTTTAGTTAAACAAATTATACTAAATTTGTAATTTTATTGTATTTAAGAAAGACGATATATTCAATTCAATTCATAATAAGCAAAATATTCATTTACTTCGTAAAGCGTAATATTCATTTAGCAATAGTCAATTACTAATTTCTCTATAATCCATCATAATTTCATCAGTTCTGTTCGATTCAGCCGAATATGCATATTTTCTGAAATACACTCGATTCTGATTTCCAATTTATGGCGTTGAGTACAAGTTATGAATAATTCACAGAATGAATTATTCATAATAATAAGTTAAATCATTTGTATGACTTAATTGTGCCTGATGTGTTATCAGGGTCAAATTAATGAATTCCTAGCAAGTCCTACACAAAACAAAAGTTTCGAGCACGCGAAAATTGATATCCACTAGTCTGATACACACAATTAATATGCATCTTCTATACTAGCTAACTTACTCTGAGCCAATCCGAAGCACTTTTTGGCCATGATGGATCTATGCTCGCTTTTACACCAGAATAATCGTACCATGCTTGACCTTCTGTTCGTGGTACTATTTCCACAAGTCTCGAAGTGTAATGATTTAATGCAAAGAAATCCGATGTACCTCTTTCAAAAACAAATGAGATAATAAAAATCGAGAAATATAATACAATATTGGTCCATAATTACTCAACAAACAAACTGACCTTATTTGTGACGCCTTTAATACCATTTTGACGTAAAAATGACGACAAATAACGTTAGCTTGTTTGCTAAGTAATTAACATTGGTATTTCTTACTTGATATACTGCACCCATTCTGGCGAAAATTCAGGCAAAAGTGATCTCGGAAAACCATCCAATTTACTATTCTCAGCTATATGGTTTTTCATAATTTCTGGATAATCACCATCCTTTGAAAACACGGGATTGGCAACCCAACCGCAATTAAATTGATAATATGCATCTGCTGCTGCAGTATCAGAAGATGTTTTGGGCAATGCGCCTGAACAAGATACGACTATACCAATTTGGCCTTTCTGTTGTTCTCGAAATTCTGTGTCATAGATATGATAAATCTTGGCATGCGCTTTTAGAATATTATGCATGCACAGATATTTCCCAGGCGAGCCTAATTTCTTTCCTAAAATCATACTCCATTTTAAAAAGAATCTTTTGCGAGGTATTTCTTGTTAAATAATAGATAAGTATAAAGAATATATACCTGGTGCTTTTCTGTTATCAGCGTACCCCTCATTGCAAATAACGGCAGGTTCATTGATAGTCATAAAGTATTTAACTTTGGGGCCGAGTTCTTTGAAAATGATTCTTGCGTAATCAGATATCCATTCAACCATCATTTCATTAGTCCAACCACCCATGCTTTCAAAGACGGTTGGATGATCCCAATGAAACAAAGTAACAAACGGTTCGATACCATTCGCTAATAATTCGTTAGTAAGATTTTTGTAATAATCTAGTCCCTCTTGATTAATCACATTGGCGTAACCAGTCGGTAAGACACGTGACCAACTAATAGAAAATCGGTAAAAATCAACCTAAAATATTATAATATGTTTAAATTATTTATGAGATATATATATATTTATATGATATATATATATATATATATATATATATAT
>NW_017277017.1:2875091-2940308 GCF_001594065.2 Cyphomyrmex costatus
AATATACCTGTAGGCCAACTGTTTGCCGAACTATAGAGCCGTCAATTTTTGGGCTTTCTCGTCGCAGCGCTCTTTTCGCTTGTCATTAGTGGGCATGAAAGACAAGTTTGGAAACGAAATGTAGACGTTTCCTTATAGAAAATTGAGACTGGCTTTTTAGGCGCGCCGCCATTTTGAAAACTTCAAAACTGGCAAACATCGTCTTAAACCGGTTTGATCGAAAAAAGGGTATTCTTACGTGAAAGAGCGTTCAATTTTCTATAAGGAAACGTCTACATTTCATTTTCAAACTTGCCTCTCATGCCCACTAATGACAAGCGAAAAGAGCGCTGCGACGAGAAAGCTCAAAAATTGGGTGGCCCACTTAGCATGGAATGCCCCATATGGGTATATAAATTAGTTGTATGAATTACTGTCTCAGACTCTCGTACTCGTCATTGATTTGTAACCATTAAAATATTGTATAATACTCGTACATATGTATTGTATAATCTATTATAAAATATTATATATGGTATTTAATATTTCATACATCATGATGAGTTTTTAATATATTTATGTGAAACATACTCCCATGTTTTTTAATAACTGTACATCTTCTTTATATTTATGATAGGAATCACAAGCCACATCGCCGTTGCTACCATCAACTATTAATTCTGGATGTTCATGCGCAAATTTGTCCCAAACATTCTCGCCCTTACCTTTTTAAAATTAAGCACATCATAAATTAATTATAAAATTGATGAAAACGTCTGTACAATATTCCATAAATCCTACTTATATACTTAAGATATCTTAATACTTCAATAATTAAATGATATTAAATTTTAAATAGAAACTCCTTACATACCACCTTCATTCCAACCTCCTTCTATTTGATAAGCAGATGAAGCAGCACCAAATAGAAAATCTTTAGGAAAAGATAACGTGTTGTCAGCAAAGCTATGCGTGACAATAAAAATAAAGCTGAAAGCTATCCTGAGAAGTGCATAGCTCGCCATTGTGAAGACGACTGAGCATGAGTAACGCTGAGTATTATCAGTTGCACACTGGCCTCTATCTATATATTCTTCTAAAAATAGCAATTACTCTCTTAATGTTTGCTCCTCCTACACATTGTGTAACTTCCTATTTATGTACACAAACACCTACATAATATTCTCGATTAGTGCACATTTATGCAATACGTAATTTAATCAAGCCTTTCCTATGAGTTTCTTTGAATCAATTTTTTCTAATTGTAGTTTACTGTAAGCTTTTGTATAAACATTAAATATAAAAACACAAATGGTAATTGCTTTTTAGAACTTTTTATTTTTCACAACATATGCTAACGTATAAGTATAATATTTGAATGGTTTAAAAAAATTATGTTTAAAAATAATATTTATAAAACAAAATAATAGTATATTATATGTTTGCATCAAAATACACAGACAATAATTAAATATTAAAGAAATTATGTAGATATAAAACATAGTATCTTAAAAATAAAAAAATTATATGTATAACGATTACACATCCGTCGCACATCTATTAACGGAATAATAATTGTAACGTAACTTTCGGTTACAGTAGCAATATTCACAAGTAGCAATTTGTTCTTATTGCGAAAGTACGTCTCGTGCGTATGTGTGTCGCAATTTACCTATATATGGGTATAGTAAGTTTGTTTAAAGTTATGTATCATTCTGCTTCAGAGTATTTTTTTTAGTACTCTTGAATAAGATTTTTGTGTAACAATGATATGTAATAGTAGAAACTCACATAACTTCTATAATGTATCATTTAACGATAGATTGCACGAAAATTTAATTTATAATAAATAGTAATATATTTTACATCTCAATATTGCCATTTTATATCATATAGTTCAAAAGTTGCTAATAGGCTTACGGATTACCACCATGTCATTTAGTTATTAACTAAAACTATTTAGTATTTTAATGGTCAATAAATTATTCAGTTTGTATTTTATTAGTTTTAGTTAGTTTAATCAATTAGTTTTCTTCTCAAATACAAATTTTAATTAATTAATAGATTAAATTTATAAGATTAACAGAGATTTCTAATCTCTTCGTGTAAAAATATGATAAGATTAAATACCGATGAGAATAAGCCATTTACGGTTAAGCTTCGATGCTTCTAATATAATTTTCGTGTGAATTTATATACTACTATGTAAATCTCTAAATGCACGCTGAAATTTTTTCAGACTTACAAAACTCAAACTAATAAACTACCGCAGTACTGTCACGAGTTAAATTGACTAACAATCTAACAATTTTGATACTCATTGCATCTTGGATCTTAATAATATGTTGAATGACATATTAAAATCTATGAGTGTTCATATTAAAAAACAAGATAATTACAAGACTCATATAAATAGATCCAAAAAACAATAAAATGTCAATGTGAGTCGACACAAGTTATCAGTGTTTCTTTACATATAAATTTTATTCAAAATAAACAAAAAGAACGTATACGTTTCCATCCTCATTCAGGTCCTCTTCAGTACAAAAAAAAAATAAATTACATATAAAGGTCATACATGTAAAAATATTGCATAAAGTACGAAATACCGTGGTAGTAATGTCCAAAATTCAAGCCAAATCTTGTCATGAAATTGATAAGTTTAATGATTTATCAAGATTAGACTGTTATCATTGTGGTACGTGTACCAGCTTCATTACGCTGCTCAGTTTAATGGAATTTAAAAGAAAGTTATTAGACAAGACATTAACTATTTGATAGATAAATGTGAAATAGAATGACCTTTATATTTAATTAATTTTTCTTTGTACTAAAGAGGATCTGAATGAAGGTCGAAACGTATACGTTTTTTTTCTTCATTTTGAATAAAATTTATATATAAAGATACACACACACTGATAATTTGTATCGGCTCATATTGGCATTTTATTGTTTCCTTTGGATTATATTAAAAATCTGTAAATAATTTAATTACATTGTGAAAAATATTACCTCGGAGAGTCGAAGTCGAACCTGGATCGCTTGCTTTACGCGCAAGTGTCCTAGCCAATTAGATTACCGAGGCCTTAGTAATATTCTTCGCTTATACTTATACTTCGCTTATATAATAATTGTATAAGTAGTAATCAACGTCTATTTTCAAACGACGTAAACAAACATTTTGACTTTCATGGTAAAAAATAAGATTTGATATTGTATGATAAGATTAGTTGTATATCTGTTAATTTATATTTTATCAATCCATTTAATCGATTAAAATTTATTTGAATCAATAAACAAGCTCTATATATGTGTAATTGGAAATTTAAAGTTCAAAATTTTATGCGATAAATATCAATATTTACGATGTTATATTGTATAATATTATTATTTTTCACATATTAGTATCTAAAGATAAATGTGTCTTCCACACTTTTACACATTGTAAAAGAAAAAACTCTTGGTAATTATTCAGAATAAGCGAGATATAGCACCGATGACTTTGACCTTGACATATTTTTTAGCCGTTGCTCGTCCTTTGTTAAAAAGTTATGAACAAAAAAAGCTGTGTTTTGGCCAATCACAGGGTTTGGTTTTTCTCTTATGCGTGACTAGGGAAAATTTATGAACACGCATAAAAAAAATTATTTACCTATTTTATAAACGGTTAAATGATAGACATTCCATTTCAAATATAACATGGAAATGGTTTTCCAAAAAACCATTTAAAATGGAAAATGTAAAATACCATTTCTATTTTAAATATGTATTTAAAATGGAAACTATTTTAGATATTATCCAGCCCTGGTTGTACGTGGGTTCCGACTTTCCATGCAAAGTGAGAACTACCTCACACCAAAATAAATAGGTTAGGTTAAGTTATTTTGATGCTATAGTAGTTGAGCCCCCCCGTAGGGGGGCGAAAACCACTATTTTCACGCATACACTTTACAATATAAAGAGACATGGGAGTTGTAAGCTCCTTCGCAGGGGGAAAGAAAGGATGAGAGTTGCTTCGCGTGAATGCAGTAGGTTCCGCCTCCCCTGCAAGAGGGTTCCACTACTGAAAAAAAATAACCTAACTCAATCCATTTTTTGATGTGAGGTAGCATTCACTTCGCGTAGAAAAAGTTCAACTACATAACATGAAATTTTCCTGGTTTAAAAGTAAAAAATAGTTGGCGTGTTTACGATGCTTTATCTAATGAAAATTATATACAAACTGTGAATCATTCTTGTAACTTTGTGAATTCTATCAATGGAATTTATACTTAAAATATTGAACGATTGTGGCGTGATATACGCAATGGAATATCTTGCTTTGGTACGCGAGAGTATCATTTACACACATTATTTAGCTGAATTTATTTTCAAACAAAAATATGATTATTCTGATAGAATTGATCAGTTTTTTGTGATATTTTGGTTAATTTTTATCCAATTAAGGAAATTACTGAAGAAAATAGTAATTAAGTTTATTACACAATTAAATGTTATTTTAATACATCATCAAGTGTTATATTATACTTTATCATAATATCGTTCAATAAAGTATTGAAACAGTCGTACGAAAAGATAACCACATTTCCATATTGAACTCTTCCACTGCGCGAAACTGGTGAAATCAAAAATATGATTCGCGTCGAGGCTAGATATTTTTCGTTGTGTTACCACCATTTGTGAAACTAGGTACATTCCAGACTTTCAGACATTGCATGACTCAATAAATATGTTATAAAAAAACATATTTATTCAGAATAATCAACATAATGCCTAATGAATAATGCATAATGATATAATGTCCTCCCCTCTCTCTCTCCCTCTCACAGAAATAAAAATAATTTTGTAATGAAGTTTTTAATATTGCCACAATATGAATGTAACTATCGACACAAGTAAAATACATATAATATATATATACAATCGGTCAAATATTCTTATTTTTAAGAGGATGCTGGAGTGACCAAATTATTGACATTATAGTCGTATATAAATCTCCGAATTGATTAAACAAAATTGCAAAAGTTAAATAAATTTCTAACTTTTTTTCGATTTTAGTATAAAGTCCACTACAACACCTTCTAATTTTTGCGTCAACTTTAATCTTGTAAAAAGATTTCTGATTCCGTTTAGTTAATTTGGAAATTTTTATACACTGTAATGTCAATAATTTGATCACTCCAGCTCTTAAATATTAAAAATATATAGGTTTTACGATAAGAAAGAGAGAGAAAATAATTTTAATTACAATAACAACTGTCAATACAGATTCTACTCAATTTCGAATGCTGCTATCAATCGCATGATTAGATACATGATTAGATTATTATCAAGTTTATGAAGTATGTGTTTACGTTATATATACATGTCGTTTTAATTTATATCTATTGTTTTATCAAGCTTTAATTAGATAATATAAGATGTATTATTTTGATTAACCATATCAATTGTAACAGATCATATTAGTATTTTAATTGAACTATTTGAATATGATTGAAAATCTCAAATATAATTATGACACATTATACGTATACATATAATAAATATAAAGTTAAACGAGAAACAAAATTGTCATTCATATGCATGTGCCATAATTTACAGAGAAAAAATATATAATTTACATATGTACACGCTATGTACACATAGTAATCAAAGATTATCTAAATATATATATATATATATATATAATAGATATACAGGACTTTTCAAATTAGTTAAGTCCGCTCTACCTGCGCATGTAATTTGTCACGGTCGTTTTGGGACACCTTGTGTGTGTGTGTGTGTGTTGTTTGTGTGTGTGTTTTGTTGTGTATACATATATTATATTTTTATATCATATATATTTAATCAAAAATCAAAATTTAATGTAATTTATGCACCTGAAAGTATATTATAAAGTATATTGTAAAATAGTATATGCAAACTGAAGCAAGAAAAATTTTGTTATTGACATATCTTATTTGTTATCAAGATCTAAAGCAATAAATATATGCAACATTATTAAATAGAAATTTGTACAAAAACAAAATATGATACAAAGAATTCGTTTTAATCACACTAGTATTAAACGATATAATATCGTGCAGCGCGCGCGCGGCACGATATTACATCACACACACACACACACATATAGTCAAAGAAAAATATATAAAGTAAATACCAAAACGTAACTCGTAATTTTATCATTTCACAGTATACTTTATTGCAAAAGACTGACACTCGCTAGAAAACTGAGAAACAAGTTACAATTCTTTGTCAGATAAGAAACAAGACAATGTTATATATAGTTTGTGCACATTTTATCTCTTTCTTTATCTTTGTTATGATAAAAAAATATCGTTTTTTTTTTATAGTATAAATAAATTACCGAAAACGTTAACAAATTATTGTATAATATGTTTAATTAATATGAAAAAGATTGTTTACCTACTAAAAATGAAAAATTATTTACGTAACTTGCTGATAAATAAATAACAAAAATATTTTTAGTATTTTGTAGAAATTTAGTATCCGTTTACATCAACTAATATTTACGTAAGGAATTATATAATATATTAGCAAAATTCTCGTTAGATTACAATAAAAAACAGGACTTATGTTAAATAACACAGTAATTTTGAATGCTCTTATCAATCGCATACATGATTAGATTATGATCAAGTTCATGAATTGTTTACGTTATATTCTTGATTTTTTTATTAACAATTTTGATTTTTTATTAAATACATGTGATATAAATACATATGATATAAAATATTATATATAACTTCCAAAATTTGTTTATAAAAGAATTCTTTTTTATAGATCGATTCTGTATTTAAAAAGACGTTTTTGAGACGTCTTATGTCTCGATTTTGTTGTCTGAAACGTTGCTTTGCGTTAAATTAAAAAGACAAAGATGTATGTGCAGAACGCGAAAAGTAATACGCTCAGTATTAGTTTCTAAGAGGACTATTACATTAAATTATTTTTACAGTCGACCTCGAAAAAAAATTTACTCACTGGTAGAAAATACGTATTTGACAGGTAATCTCCGCGAAACATTTGGTCCTGAGGTAAGGTCGGGTTATATAACCTAAACAGAAAAATACGTTGGAAGCACGAAAACTTTGTTGCTGGAAGCGGATAATGTTTCTTCTCTCATTCCCTCTCTTTTTCCAAGCATCCCGATGTTGCCGATACAGAATAAGGCGCGCTCCCGACGCGACGTAGCGTACGTACGATACGCGGTTTTACGATACTTCGTGAAAAAAGTGGATCAGAAAATCCTGTATGCGTATGCATTTCGGCGTGTTGTACAATCCGGTCGTAAGGCGCGACAGTAATTTAAAAGAATAGATATAACGTAACATTCGTTTGCTCTCTTTTTCTTAGGATTCTTCTTCCATGATAGAAAATCGAACCAAATGGCATGCCAAATAGTCCACGCTTATAAATTCTAATTTTCACTCAGACCGAATATAAAAGTTCGCGGCTTTTGCAATTTTTACAGAAATGGATTTCTCACCAATTTCTATTTTTGTTTCTCGCTAAAGAATCTGCAGTGTAATCTTATTCCCGCTATGAATCATTTTGTTTCATCATGTTTGTGACTAATAGCTCTTTAATTCATTCTTTCATGACCGAAGATGAAGAAAAAGAAGAAGAAGAAAAGGAAGAAAGAAGATGAAGATGAAGCTCTGCGAATTCTTATTCTTCTATACAACGAATGCGTTTTCTGTCGTAAGGCAGTGTAGCAAAGCGTAGAGAAACTAGAGTCTGATATTCAATTTTAAAAGATATTTTCTCTGGAAATGTGAGACCATCTGTCATAGAAGTTCCAACGCAAAATTTCATTTATCTACTCTCACTCCCATTATGATCAATTTGGAGTTATACAGATCCATTGTTTACTCTCATATTACTTACGCTGCCTTTTACTGTCCCATCCATTTGGGGCTTTCCCTTAGATTTATAGGTATATTTTCAAGAAAAGCAAGTAGATCTCAGTACGTGTATATTCCGAGCTTTGATAGCAGAAATCGAACTCTCGGAAATAAAGCATGATATGTTACATTCAACGTGGATAACTGATCAATCTTTAGAGATAGCATTAAACCGAGCTTTATATGTGCCAATTATCCGACATTCGGAGCGAAATCAGAGTCTTAACGCTACAACTCCTCTCATAAAGGTACCATATACTGCATCATGTATCGCTTTTTAAGTCAGTATACATGCCATGCAGTTTCTCAGTTTAGAATCTCTCGATCGTGTTTAGGGATTAGTCAACATCTATCTATATAGAGCTAAGTTCTCGCTAACACGATGATTTATACTATGACTACGAAATTATGGCATACATATAAACAGATAATTTTACATATATATACGAGTGTATATATATAAAACTAAAAAATCAGATGAATTTTTCGATCAATTTTTATCCATGTTTAAATTGTAATCATTTAACGAATATTTAACATAAAAGGAAATAAAAAAAGAATTTTATAGAATACAATCTCTACAATAAGATGATTTCAATCAATTTTAACTAAAATTTTAAATACTCAAAGATGTGATTAGTTTTAAATAAGGACTTGTTTGAGATATCAAAATCAGAAACTTACAGTTTTCTACTGAGTTTCAAAAATTGACAAATATAATCATGGATATTATTTTAAAAGGCGCAATTTGTTGTTTCAAATGTAAAAAAAAATTTGCTCTGCATCGATCATTTAGCGAGATATCGTAATATATATTTACTCTCAAATATATTGAAAATTGAATATTTCATACATAGAAATAAATAGACGCAATTTGTTCACGCCATAAATCTCCATCTAAATACTGAAAACAAGCGACGAACAGTACTTTCGGTCTTTTACTCTTTAATTAGATCGTCTGCAAAGTTCCGGTTAAATTCACATTACGGCACAACGAACGAACGTTACCGGCGTAGGGTAGTAGTCGAGACTAACTTGCATAATTCAGGTCGCCAAGGTAAACGATTACGATGCTACGGCGTCTTCGCGAGTCCGCCAGCAGCTCGCGTTGTCAAAATATACTCTGGTATGTTAACGGGAAATTACACAAGTTAAATCGCTCGTGTTTACCTCGGACGAAAATTTCAGGTTCATTAATGGTCTTCTTGTTTTTGCTTATCCTAAATGGCACGCGCATTTTCCGTATTCACAATATATATTGGCGTATTTTAATACATATTGAACCATTTTCTTTACTTCACAACTCAAAAAATATAATTCTTTAATTAAACTAATTTAACTTTACAGTCCGTTAAACGTTCATGTCGTTCTTAAGGTTTTTAAAGAGATCATAATAACGTTCTATTCAATAGTAGAAAATAATTTCGTTAGACCATTAAAATAATTACGTAGAAATTTCAAATTTGATGAGCAGCGCTGCAAAAACTTTTGATATTCTAGCAATCAATTTTGAGCATCCATATAATTATTTTAATGACCCAACAAAATTATTTTCAGATCTGTATCTATTATAACTATATTTTTAGATGCTTCAGCAAAATCTTTCTGTGTAATTAAGGTATCTAAATGTAAACGATTAGTGATATTTTAAGTTATGTCATTTTTAATAAACTATTTCAGATTTGTTATAATATTATATATATATTTTTTGTAGAATCAAATTAATTATAAAAGAGCAATGTAAAAACCATCGTAAATAAATTAAATCAAATATTTCTTGCCACACGTTTTTAATCAAAATATTCCGCAAAATATATATTTTATCCTTAATCATTTTAACAAACAAGTTTTAATTCTACTTTAATTTAAATTTATTAATGAAATCAAAATAAAACAAAATGTGTATATTTGTTACTTATTAAGTTTATCATTAAGTTTCCATCGCATCAAAGTATTTGATCGTATTCAAAATTGTAAATTACTGTTTCCATAAATTCTTAATATGATATCGTTTATTCAAAATGGCAGTTATTGAAATTTCGAGATTCGTTGCTTATGAATACCTAGTATGTATTCACCACGTTTGTATAACCACAGAGCCAATAATGGCGTCATGAGTTTATTACTTGCATAAATTAAGCGGCCTGGATAATAACCTTCTCGTTATGCCGTCTACAGTTCCTCCGATAACCGCACTCTCGAATACAAAGCGGATATAACTGTGGCCTAACAAACCATGACGCTTCGCTGCTGTCCCGACGATTAGCAGATAAACGGACATTAATGTCCGTCTTTGTTCAAGGAAGTTTTGACGTTCCCACAATAGTTGGAAACGTCACTTCAGCCAATCTGAGCTAATGGAAATCGCGCGTATCACGAAGTTATGTTTCGCAGAACGGTACACGAGATAGTATGTATGAGTATACTGCTACTTTTTGATGGATGGGTTGCAACTAGATTGATCGATTACTTGTTACTTGAAAATCTTGATAGCTCCGATTTTTTTGTAATTCTGAATAATTGAATAACGCAGAATTAAATTGATAAACTGCAAGTATAAAATTACCAATCAAGTTAAAACGATAAAAATATTTCAATATTCAAACATTAATAATTTCCTAATTGTAGATATGATCGAAATATAATTGAAATTGGAATCTTTTTAATATATTATGTTTCGCAGATTTAAGTATATGTAACATGAAATTTACTGTTCATTATTTTTAGAGAAAATTAAATTTTAGTTTCGATTAAAATATATAATCTCAAATGTATAATATATATTTTATTGTAGCGATCGTCTACAAAATTTTCAGTATGAATTCCAATTTAATTGAGTAATCTATTATTAAAAGGAAATGTGATAATCGTTGAATATCTTACACGATTGATATTCGACGAAAAGTTCATATTAAATTTCAAATAGGGATATTTTCAGTAGGTATGACTCATCGATATATTTAATACATGATGCTAGGCTGTTACTGCATTACGAAAATCGCTCTGTCTGCACGCTCCGCGTCAAAGGAGGATCTACCATGAGTATTAACCGCCTTAATACTAATGCGAATATCATACATGACAAGGCGAACAGAACTGCCGGTGCGGAAGGAGACAGCGGTGGGCCGCAGCGCAGCGCGGCACAATAAACTATTCTCTGGGAGGCAAAACACGAGCCCTGGCGCCAGTATAACCGAAGGCCAACGTGCTGCTTCATTATGCGCTGCGACGTGGCAAAGTGCCAAGGCCTTTGATAAAGGGGGTGGCCATGTCGTGCCCGGGCGAGCCCACTCTATATCCCTCCGCCTTTCCGCCCTTTCGCCATAACACGGGGGACGGGCATGCACCCTCTGACGCACGTCTCCCATCTATCGCTTCTTCCGTCTCTTCTTACTCGGACAGCACGTTGTCCTCTTCTACTCAATGCATATATACTGATTATCATTCTCCTTTTTACATTTTTCTTTGCATTCAGTTTCTTTTAGCGGTTAGATTAGCGATTTGTTCATCGTAAAAAAAAAAAACAATCGAGTTCATGATCGAAAAATTAGGATTTTAAATTATAATCATTATCCGAATAATGCAAGATATCTGATGGATTAACGTTGATCTTGAAAATACCGCGTCGACTAAATCGCTAGACTGACCTCGATTTGCTCGGTTTTTCGCCGTGTAGGTGTACGAGCATCGGAAGACCTCTGCCGTGGTTAATTACACGATGCTTGCATGCATGATGATCAGCTTCTTAGATTAGCAAGGGGCAACTCCTACACACCGCGGGAAGTCAACCATGAATCAGGCGAGCGCCTATGGCGTCTGACACGTTGCGCGTCTCGAGTTCTTCACCCTTAAAGTTACCGGACTAGAAGTCGAAGGCTGTAACTTGTTGCCGGAACTTCGTGAGCGCGGCTGCCGCAAGAAAGCCGAATTATACGGAGCTGCGTGTTACGGAACTCGAGCCATGCCGAAGGAAATGAAATAATTATATCTTTTCAAACCGAGTTTCAATTATACAGATAATATCAATAGCCAGCCAGCGAGACATTCTAGAGTTCCTCTCGTTTTAAAGCACTGATACAACGAGAATCGTGGTGGCGCGCGGTGCAGCGATAGTCAGTATACCAAAGTAGATATGCAGAAAATACTATTTTCTCTGTATATAATTTTAACTTCCCGTAATATTATCGCTCTCAAGAATTTGCTTTCACGAGAAATATGTGTGACCGTATTCTAAAATATTACTTCTCTCCAAGAAAATTTTATCGGATGGTTTAGAAAAAGAATCCATATATGAATGTATGTTATATCTGGTTCGAAAATTTAAATGTTTGCAGTCTAATTCCGACAAATGGAATTTTTTTGTCGCTGTGTATTCGTTTCGTACTACGCGTGTGTTGCTAGAGAATTTTGCACATTTTCCATTTGTATTTAAAATACTTTAGCAGGTATGGATAAAGTTATACGGTGAATGATGCTTACATCCAATTACGGAAACCAGCGTTTTCAATAAAAGCCTTCACGGTACTTTCTGTTTGTGCATTCCGCGCCAGCTAACGAGCCGTTGGTTTGCCACTTAAACTTTTCCATTGTGTGCTCTCTCTCATTTCCCCAGCCGCGAGGAATTTTCGGTATTCGCTGAGAGATCTAGTATAATTGCACGGATTACGCGAGAAGACCGAGAGCACCGGATAACCACGGATTACACGGCGGTCCGCGTGACGCACGAATCACCAAATCGTGATTTTCGTAAAATTGCTTCCTCGATTTAACAACGCCGGTTTCGAGAGCTGCGGCGTCCCTTGTAAACCGACAACGGCGTGCAGTGCATCGACGATCATATTTGGGTACCGGTCTGTACTACATCGACGAGGTCACCGCCGACCACACATTCGATTAATTAATCTAACCGATCACTTAACAAATATAAATAAACTGAAATAATAAGTAAATACCGTAAACGAGCCAGCGTTTAGTATAATATAGCAAAATAGTTTTTTCTTACGAAATTCTTACGAAAAACAGAATTTCTATGTTATATTCTATGTTACAATTCACGTCTTCTTTTGCACATTTATATATTATTACCATTAATATTAAAATGTAATTATCTTGTAGACTGAATAATATAACCGATCATTTGTACATAATGTAATTAAAAGATTTGTGATAATATGTATATATAAATTTAAAAGTAAATTTTATAAGAATAAGTCAAAAAGTATTGAATTATTAATGAAATGTAATATTATTGCAATTTGATTATTTTTGATTAAAATTAATTTATTACTATAGTATATAATATTATTCTTTTAAAAAATTACTCATGGTTGT
The DNA here is from genome assembly GCF_001594065.2 of Cyphomyrmex costatus. Taxonomy (NCBI): domain Eukaryota; kingdom Metazoa; phylum Arthropoda; class Insecta; order Hymenoptera; family Formicidae; genus Cyphomyrmex; species Cyphomyrmex costatus. The sequence goes on from NW_017277017.1 coordinate 2,888,327, forward strand.
ATATGTATACATATGTATATGTTTACATATACATATTCAACAAAAAGCAATTTTTAAAAGAATATATTGTATGTGTTAATAGTAATAAATTAACTATACTATAATTAAATAAAATTAAAAATTTTTGTAATACACTATAATTATACATTAATAATATATAAAAGAAATAATAGTATTATAAAATAAAACTTTTTATAAAGTAAAGTCCTTCTTTATATTGTTACGTAATGATGTGACAGAAATTGAGGTTCCTCCGTTTTTGAAGTCAATGCATTTAAATAATTTACCCGGGGATCGGAGATCAGGTTGTACGATGATTGAAAATAATCACAAGGAAAGAATGGATAATAATTTGTGAAAGAAATTTAGATTTTGGCCTCGCAAGGGTTATGAAGATTACATGGGAGCTCACGCGGACCGGCTTTCAAAATGAAATTGAAACTGATCCGATAAGTTAATATTGTCATTTATTAAAATTTTAAAGGAAAGAAATGATATACAATGAATAATGTATAATAAAACAAAACGCGAGATAACTTATATGAGGAGAGTGCAAAATATAGTTCCTACTTGTTATGTTGTCATAACGGACTCTATTCTGAGATTATTATTTTTCTACTGACTTTTCGACTGACGGACTCTCTTTTGCAGTTTTTTTATATTCTGGCAAAAAATGTGGGAGTGTCTTCCCAGGACCAATCAACACTCTTCAAGATTTGGTAGGACCTATATTTGCACTTGTTTTCTTAAGATAAGGCAGCAAGGCTCCGCGTAAGCCCTACTTTTGACACTACGAATCTAGTTTTATGTTAAGAATAAAAATTCGATTTTCTTAATTAACATCCTTATGCGAGGCGAAGTAATGATATATTCTAAATTTTAAATTTATTTTAATTTTATTAGGATAAAGAAAAAAAGAAAAGAAGGAAAAATAAAGATATTCATTCTCGCATTCGGGAAGGTATTAATCTTGATATAGATATGTAATACTAAACATAGTTAAAAAAATTAATACTACTTAATTATTAGACATATATACTATTGTTTAATTATTATTTAGAAAAAAGGCCTTCAAAAGAAAAGGAAAGATTGTAGAATAGATATTTTTTATCTATGTAACGCATAAGAGTATACGAACGTGAGCTATCTGTTGATTTGAATATTTGAAAAAGGAACTATAATAAATATATCCTCCTATAAAATAAGGGACGATTACAATATATAAAATGTATAATAAAGTTTTGAAATAAAGATAAAATAGGGATAAAATATCAAAACCAAGACAAAATACTAAACGAGAGATAAGATAAAAATAAGATATAAATCATATATTTATAATAAGGAAAAAGAGGATCTTATCGGGATGTAACAATATAATTCAGTTATGCCATTGCAAAAACCATTCAATTGCGACAAGTAAACTAGTGATTTTTATATTACTGTTACAAAAAAGAAGAGGAGACATATATTTTCAGTTTCAGAGTAACTGAAACGACAATGAATACGGCGAACAAGTGTATTTCGAGACTTCTATGTACTGGCATCGAGTTACTCGAGGCGCTTAAGAATACGACGTTGTTAATAAACGTCGGTTCATCTTACACGGAACGAATGGCATTATTTCCTATCTCGGAGAATAGATAATAATTTTATCTGCGATATGCTTATCCACTTTCATATCTCGCAAAATTAGTCTTTTCAAAATTAAATCTGCTGTATATAGCTCCTAATATATCTTACAAGAACTACTTTACAAGAACTAAAAAGAGCATACTCTATGTATTAACAAACATGAATTCAAATTATACAATTTAGTATTATACAAGTATTATACAATTAAACATAAAACTAATTGTTCTAATATAATATCAACAAAGGAAAAGTTTAGAGAGATCCTAAAAAATATATTACTATTATAAATATGAGCTACTATAAATATGTGTATGTATCGTAACATTGCTTATATTTCAGATAGAAAAGTATCTAAAATTTCAATAATTTTTTAGATACAAAAATGTAATATTATTTTGACAGAGATATATCTACATATTATAATTAATTATATTTCTTGCGCTTTTCTCTTTTGTAGTACGTACTATTCCGATATAATCTTGTTTTCATCTTTGTCAAATTTTTAAAAACATCAAAAGCTTTAAGAGAACAAAAGTTGTCTTTTTTTTCGTAGCTACTGTTAGAAGCGGATGATCCTTCTCATGATGAAGTAAGAAGATTTCACGCTACACAAAGAAGAATTTCCACGTCTTACCTCCTTGATAAGATCGCCACAAAGGACAAGCCGGAATAGGATATCCGATCTCGATATTACAACACTTCGAAAGAGTATATTTATAAGACTCATTGTCCGTTTTATCCTCGGTGTTATTTTACTGTTTTTTATTCCCACCTTTCTTTTTTCTTGAAATTTTCCCTCTGGAAATTTTAAATAATTGTGCTAAACAACAGTATATAGTGGCATGCCGGAGAATAGCATAAGTCAGAATTACATAAATTGGATGACGATAAATTCTCATTGTATGTATATTAAACAAAAGTTATTTAACATGATAAAAGTATCGGTAAAAATGAAATTTTGTGTATAAGCAACCGACTTTCCTTATACGTAAAAATCTTGATATTTTTCGTGGAGCATTATAAATTGTAAAAGGAAAAAGAAAAAATGATCGATGAAATTTCATGACATGTCTATTATATGCAAGCATTAAGTTAAAATGATTTTTCATCCAAAGCTTTTGATACAACATTAAGAGTGTTAAAATTTAATATTTTGCATATTTTATCTCTAGATGATAGATATCGATAAAGTTTCCAACGCCATCGTCGAACGCTCGACCGGAATTTTAGTCGCTACAGTGACATCGTATGCAAGAACATTTACACCACTATTATACACTCACGTTTAGGAATGCTATTTGAAAGTTCGCGGAGGGTAGCTGGTGGTAACGTCGACCGAATTTCAAATGCCGCGAACGTCACGGATGCGAGTCATGTGAACTCCCTGAAATTCATAATTACGTTTACGTGGATCATTAACAAAACGATATTTTCACAAGCTCAAATTATTCAGTACATCCGTCGTAATGTTATTCTTTTTATTAAAAAGTAATTCTTCACATTTATCTATCTGATGTATTAATATATTCTAGATTTAATAAATAAGAATGCAATTATTTGTCGAAGCTTTTTCATAAAAATGACTTTAAAATGCGATTAATTAATTAATTATACATTTAATTTTAACTGTTACATGCAAGCAATTTAATTAGTTCTTTGAAGAAGAGTCGAGTAACTAATTTTATTAAAAAGAATTGTTCAATGTTTGATATAAAATCTAAATTTGTAAAATATAAAGTTTTACCTGAATTTTTACAATAGAAAAAGTATATCTTATTAATTATTTTGTTTCGTGTATGAACGAAGAAAATTATGTAATTTTTATATCTGATTAATTTTTGACTGTATTTGGTTATATGGAAAACTTAACACCATAACTTTTTAATGGCGGTTTTTTTTATGTTAACATTGCTAACGAATTCCACTAAATGAAACGTTTGTTTTTGTATATTTCCCAATTTACCACTCATCTAGTTCAGTTGGATTTCCGGCAGATGCGAAAGAAAACTAATGTGCATGGCGCGGAGACAGCAAGAAACGTTAGTTACGCTCTATGTGCGTCGAACCAATTTCAGAGATGTTTCGATGTAAAGGGGAAGAATAACATGGGGATGGACTGAATTTATATCCCTGCATCCAATTTCTACGACGGTGTATAGTCTGCGGGCCGTAGTAGACTTCGGCTATCGTTGCTTCGTACGCTTCGATGCATGGCATGCGGCGCGAACAGCGGCGCAGCAACTATCCCAGCGGGTGGCACGACCGACGCGACGTGACGTTGGTGGTCGTTTTACAAAGCGATATATATCGCTCTCGGGTATACTTTTATTCCGCAAATATTCATAAATCCACGGAAAGAATAAAAGGCCTGCTTATTCCGCTCGCCTTTTGTTGTCGGCGGCACGGCGGCGAGCCGTTGAAAGCAAACGTCGCAGTTAAATGGCTGGACGTAATTTTCCCGTTGTTCTCTTGGTCGGAAGAAACGACATTTTTGCCGATCCTGCGTGCTTTCTCATGTTAACGAGCTTCGAACTCGTTTCGTACTTCGTTCCGTCCGTAACCGCGAAACCCCGCTTCTCTTTCACTATGGAAACACGAGAAAGTTCGCGAGAAAGAAACGCGGTAAAGTTTGTCCCGGGAAAAACGATGAATACGTGTATCAAACGTGTGACTCCCGTGGATTGATTTATATTTTATGTAATTGTTGCTTTATTCAATTTTATCACATATACGCACGTTTCCCATTTTCATTTAACATCAAAAATCCAATCTTTAATTTATTTAAAACGAATCGAATGATATTATATCACTTTTCATTTGATGCACAATTTAATTCGATTTAATCAGCAGGCATTTCGCGTTTATAATGAAAAAGGGCGATGTTTGCAATGAAACGCGAAACGATAAGACATACTTGCTCGTTTTGCGATATAATTCGTGCACGAAATGAAATAGATTTCCCGTGAGAGCGTTACAACGTAGGCAGCTTCAACCTTCGGTGAGTATCGCGTGGCAATCAGTGTGTTAAAAATAGCCCTCGCTTTTGGACAATGCTACCCTGATTCTGTTTTTCTGATGCACAAATCCAATTTAATTCCATATTTCTTCTGTGTGTGATAAGATGTCGTGTCGGCATGCAAATAAGTACTATATATATATATACATACACTATGCTACACGATTTCGCAATTATGGCAATAAGTATCCCAGAAATACAATAGATACACGCATTTGTGAGAATATACCTACACTTGCTGATAATAGATGGAATTGCACGCGTGTGAGATACTTCCGATAATATAATCGAGCGCACTCGTGCTGAAGAACACCGGCTACTTGTCCAAGCCCACTCCAACTGCCGGATAATTACCCTGGGGACATTCGAGAAGCGGCTACGTTTACGATAATGCACAATGTAATTCTCATTACATTGCGCCGTTCGCCGGCAGGATTCGAGATACGTGCTCTCGCGGAGGAGAGACGACATTATTGCATCCCGCAGGACCTTCCTCAAAATAGGTCAGGAACGCCCTGTGGCTTGTGCTCAAACGCGATAACAGCCACTTAAGCATTGTTCCCGGTACGATCGAAGGTACCACCCGAATCGTCCACAATCTCGACGGAACGATCTCTCGGGAGACGACCACAGGGCGTTATATCGATCGACGGCGGCGAAAAAGTGAATCGAGTGCGCTCTTTGAAGCGACGTGCCGGAGAATCGAGTTGAAAGGCTTGTTGCGGTATTATCGAGTTTTAGTAGGACCAGGTTTGCATGAGCCGTGCATGAAAACGAGTCGCTGTGATAACTAAGGGGCTTTCGAGTGCCATGGACACGTCAAGAGCGAACGCGATCGCGGTTTTTCAATAAAGAGCCCGTCAGATAATAAACCGAGTCGACGATTTCCCTGATGCCCGTATAATCGTAAATTCGCCCCGTTCATTGTAAAACATAAATTCTCCAGATGCTTTCAGGCATGCTAAATTGTGTAAAAGCATCTGCAGAGAGAAGGAATTATGAAAAAAATTTTCCAAAACGTATGTAAATACAATTTATTTCTTCCAATAATGCAATAAATACTCATATCGTTCTCCTTTTACTGAACGAAATTTATGCATCAGAATAAAATTACATATAACAGTTAAAATAAATTTGTGTCGCACAACATTAAAATATTAGTCGTTTTGCAATAATGCATAGATATAATTAATTCTTTGATTCGAAATAAACCTCATAATGAAGCATAAATAATAATTAAAAATATATATTAATTTCTCTCATTATACCAATAACAACTCTTTTCGTAATTCACGCAATTCTCTATTACCATGTCATTTTATTATTGTTATTATCATTATTGATACTGAATTTACAATAGATATCCTATTTTATACCTGTAATAGCTACATATTAATAACTATGTTATTAGTAAATTTAGATTCTAGATTAAAACACTATGTAGAAGGAACTAATCTAGATTCCAGACGCATCTAACTTTTCTAGAGATATACGGGCTTCCTGTGAAACGAAGCACAAGTAAGTGCACTCTAATGGGAATAAGAGTGAGAAACTTTTCTCCCTTTTCAAAGTATGAGAGATTGTATCAGGAGAAATGCCAATGCTTTATTTTTCTACGTTATTGCGAGCAACAAGGAAGCAAGTCTCGACGGAATAAGGATCTTAGAGGATCCTTCGTGCGGGACAAAGAGAACAATCGATCGTTCTTGCCCAGAACTGTGGCTACCGTAGAGTCTGGCCTTGATCATAGCAATAGAGAAACCCAATAAAAGTTGCCAATAAGACGGCAGTTGCCGTTGTTCCTACCCACAAATTAAAACTATTCCCTTTCGTGAATCTTCCTCTATCTTTAATTCTTTTCGACGGTGTCGTCAGTAATATTTGACGGTTGAAACAACAAGAATGGCAATATTTTCTTAATATCAGGAAATTACGTAGAGATAATTTACGTGAATGCCATGGTTTTAATTGAAAAATGAAATGATTGAATAACGCACATCTATTGTTTCCAATTTATTGCTGTAATAGATGTCATTTTGTTTTAACTATGAACTAAATAGAGTAATGTTGTAATTTTCGAAATAGCAAAATGTTTTTATGACGTTGAATACTATTTTTGCATATTTTAAACAAGAACTTGATAGCTTCTGAGTTTCAAACGCGAGACGAATTCACGTGACTACATATATGTCTCATCATGCAATCTGGTTGCATTGTGTAGAACGAAATTTGCATTTCGAAATGCGTCAATGTGTGGTAGTGATATTCGTGCGAATACCGACCCTTGTGATAATAAGATAAAGCGGCGTATGTCTCGTTCAAGCTAGTATATTGTATTGACAGCACTGACAAGCTTTTATATAAACCGATCATGCACTTTCAGAATAGCATTCAAATAGGATTATTGAGATTATTAATACCTAGCTTTGTCCTCATTCGTTATTTATCAACAGATTTTTTAATCCTATATTTCGCTATCCAGAAAGAACGATTTTGCTGCAATATTTAAAAATTTAGCTAGATACAAATCTAAAAATAATTTTATTGGACTATTAAAAATATTTGTATAGAAAACTCAAGCATGATAAACAATCTACAAAAATTTTAATATTTTAGTAACCAGCTTAAATATCCTACATAATTGTTTTGATATACCAATAAAATTATTTTTGGATCAGTATCTAAATTTTTAGATACTTTGATAAAACCTTTTTTCTGTGTATTTTGTAAAACTCGATGCAATGTATCCGTTTGATTGTTGTACACATTCGGCTATAAAATCAACAAATTGACAAAAATAAATTCTTTTCACTAATATTTCATAAAGCTTTGTGCACAACCAAAATAATTAATGAAAACGTTGTTTTCACTCGTAGTTTTTACTCGTGTCATCGCTTTCCAGGAGATATTACTATCGTATACTTCATAATACAATTTCACAATTTTAAAACATACATCTTCTGAAAAGCACAAATTATATTTAACAGTTTAAATTCTATTTAGCCAAATGTTCTCTATCCTCAACATCATATCTATTTACAATGTAATAATTGTCAGAAATGAACATAGAATCGAGAAATTTTTACACGGCGATTATAAACACATCAGCTTAACTGAAAAAAAGACTAATATTTAAAAAACAGTTGCACTTGACTGGAATTAATTCACGAGTCTTTTTGAGTAATTCTCCAAAATTCTGATTCGTTGCAATTTAATATCAGCGCAAGTTCTAATTATTGACATCTATACGAAATATGGATTTGACTTACAATTAGCATTAAACTTTGCTCGTTTTAATTTAACAACCACTTTTATTGTAATTAAAAATTATAACACTTTTATCTGTTTAATCGATATATTGCTTTTATATTGATTTATTTATATATTCCTTTATAATTGATATTCTTACATACTAAAAGTAACCAAATCTTAGCCAAAACGTTTATATGTATGTTTTTATATTATAACAACCGAGATTTTAAATATACAATTTTACTATTACCACCGTGTGTGTGGCTACCTGCTTCTTTATTTGTTATTGTTTTCAAATTATATTTCAATTAATTATTGTTTATCTTTTGTATTTAATATATTCATTGTGGTAACATTTTTACTGATACTATTCATCATTCTAATCATTAATATCTACAACTCGTTAAATAGAAGTATCACGTACATTGAATATGTTATAGCACATAAAGAAGGTATATGAATATAATCGCTACCCGTTAAGTGCGATTCCATGTTTCACATCCTCTTATGTATATCTCACAAGAATATTTCTCGTCGATGCAACTAGGAAACCAGAAGCTGCATAGATAATTTATAACTTAATATATTCAAACAGGAAAAAAGACTGTAGCCGTTAAGAAAGATGTACGACAATTTCCTTTATTTTTAATAAGTGCAGGATTTTAGTAATACACTAGTAATGTACTTTAGTGATATGTGGAACAATGTGTCGTTTATCTAAATTAACGTGAAACCTGGTCTTTTTTTATACTGAGCAAATTTTTATGTGAGCATCGCTTAAAAACGTTGAAGTTTGTATATTTCTATTTTATATAAAACGTCGGAAAATCATTAATCATTTTTGCATGCAAATATTTTCAACAGCACAAAATTGATATCTCTCTGTGTATAAAAATTTAATTTTAATAACGTATTTGTATATTTATTTGTAAATTTTTTAAAATTACATTATTAAATATTTTACTAATTATTTTATTGAAAAATTACACAATTTTAATAAAATAAAATTAATGTAAAATTAACTAAAAATAGATTTTTGCATTCCTCTAAAGTTTTGTTTAGTAAAATTCCAGCTTTTATAAATAATAATTCTACAATTACATTTTACAATTAAAAGCTATCGTTAATTAAATCTTCTGCATATTTTTATATATTAAATAAGAATGTAAACTAATCAAATAATTAAAAAATAAAACATAGAACAATGATTTTGTACTCTGTACATCTATATATTTTATACGCACTGGTTACATTCTAACTCGAGTTATCCTCGCAACGACGATACGCAGAAACACTGTACGTTAACGTGACAGATCACAGCAAAAGTTATATGTATACGTTGATGCGAGGATTTCGTGCTCGACATCACACGCGATGTATTATATGCATATCCAAGTTTGCATTGGCGTTATTGCTCGGAGATTTGAGTATCTCATGTTTACACAGGTATATACTACGTATGTTGCAATCTGTGCAAATAAAAAAATCATGCAAAATTTAAGATGTGCTAACGTTGATGATAAATTATTCAAGAATTACGTATAATTATACGTTTGCCATTAAATGATTACAAAAAATTGGGTATCGGCCAATAAATATTTTTTATCACTTTATCACTACAATTTAAAATATAAATACATACGCGCGGTGTCCTCTGGAAATTATGCTAAACACTGACGAATAACGACAAGCACGAATATTTTCTGTTTACACGTTTCTTTAGGCGTTGTACGTGGTTGGACTTGTCCCTATGTGTTAGCCAACCTTGCTTTTCGTGGTTCGATAAAACTTGGCATTTTGCATAAAAAGCACGAACGATATTCGGCGCTGAATATCAGCAAGGTGAATACCTGGCGATATACGTGCAAGAAATCTTGACTGATGCCGGAGGTGGCAATTCGAATACCAAATAGCGAGAAGTTGCGTTTGGTGTCGCGAATCAGAGTGGTGAGAATCGCAGTGGAAAGTAAAGCGGAGCACGCGAAAACGAACAAGAGCGCAAGAAACGCGCTTACTCGAAATTAGGAACTTTCCACTCGGAAATATTTGCACTGCTTATTATTTATTGATAAAGAAACGGCTCATTGTTGCGTAAGGAGAAACTCGTTCAAACTTTCTCGTGAATTTCCACTTTTGTGATTGTCGCTTCGCGAACGCGCCGAGTTGGAATTTTGCCCAGGAATATAGATCTCATTTCATCGATTTTTTATGCTTTGATTTATATTTCAGCGCGCTTGCTGTCTATATACACTTGCCAATAAACGGGTTCAACAGCATCGACAAGAAATCGTATTCCGTTAAGAACTTCAAAAATGAGTTATTAATTTCATTTGTTGAGATTGCTTGTTGTTACAAATGATATATCCGCGCGATATTTTTCGCGTGACAATCTTTCTTTTCCAATTTACTACTATAATAACTAGTAATTGAAAGCAATTAAGAAGAAAGTAAAGGAAACTTTATTTGCGTTACCCTCATTAATCCATTAAGATCTATGGCTATATTAGTAAAATTAATAAAAAAAAATTAGAAAAGAACCGGAGAATGAAAATATGTTTTAACATAAAAATCACATTACAAAAATTAATTGTGCAACTAATTGTTATAAACAAATTAGTAAGCATTATATTAACCATAGAAGGAAACTAATTATGCTAATCAATTCTGCAGGAAAAATTACAAAAGAAATTATATAACTTTTCTTTATCTCGATTTATGCAAAAAAAAAATAAACATTACGAATTATTAAAACTCGTTCCTCTTTATAATTAAATCAGTAAAGTTAGCAAAAAAATAATGTACAGGTATATTAGATATATAGTCTGTGTAAAAAAATGACTAGAATTGGAAATTTATTATATTTATGTATACATATGTGAAACAACTCAATAAATCAATGTTTATATTTAGCAAAAAAATTTTATAAATTAAAAGAAACTTTTCTCATTTTGTTTTAATTATATTTTAAAAACATATATCTACTATTTTTTTATTAAAATAATTTTTAATCTAAATTCTAATTCATTGACAACGTTTTTGTATTATTTTCAAATACAGTATAAAAAATGTGCAATTTTTTCATAGTTTTTAATTTTGTTAAAAAAGACGCGTAACATATATATGTACATCCTTAATGCATGAGTTGAATAAAAATGTTTCAGTTTAGAATATATCTTTTACGACCAAGGTCAAACCGACCAAAGACCGTATTTGTGATCTTGAACAAGTGAAACTTGTTACATTCCGCGAAAGCTCTACAGGTGCACTAACGGCGATGTGCATACATACAACGCGCGTCGTCGATGCGCTGCCTGGGCCTGCTGTATAAACAAAAGAAAGAACAGTCATAAAGAATCGGGGTCTCGTGGGCACACGGTATAACGCAGGAAACAAGATACTCTGCGTTTACATAATGCATGAGAAAGAATATTTACTGCTCCATCGGCGTATATATGTATTATACCTACATGTTGCATCGTATACACTTTCAAAGCTGCTAGGTACGTCATTGCAGCGCGGACTATTCGGCGAAATATCTAAAGCTAAAGTTGACGCTTTACGACGAATTTACTACTATGGCTACAACTACACTCTTAACATTAGTGACGTAGTGCTGTGTTCTCGCGATACTATAATAACTTTGTACAATATAACGCAATGTAACGCAAACTCTGTACGGCTATTTTGAAACAGACAAACCAATCCAACATTCTGATAGAGGAAATAGGACACGTCCGTGGCGGTTTATATTTAGCAAAATACAGTAAATGATTTTTTTAGTTCAATATAGAAAGATTTTCACTTGATATTGTGATCGATTTAATTAAATTCGACTATTCGCTACAAATAACTTGATAGAAAATTTATACTCTCGTAAATCTTTGCAGGCCCGCGCAATATACCTAACTTTTTTCTATAAAAACAATGCTCAAAATAATATTTTTTATTTTGCAAAAATCCAAGCAACAAATGGAACATGCTGACTGATAAAGCTGTCATGAGATCGTGGGTTTTTCATAAGCTGTTCTTGCTGCGAATAGAAGACAAAGGCGCAGAGGCATAGAGGAGATTTACGTCAATCTAGTTCGCCAGCCGACACGAGAGACGAGTAATCAAATTTTCCCCTAAGATGGTGGCAAACACGTCGACGTATTTGCTGAACACTTGACAGAACCTCTCAAGCTCGATGGTTTTCTACGATTATACGTCCATAATGCTCACGCGCTAACAGCAGCCTGATTGCATAAAAAAGGAGGAAACTATGCTAACTCGGAATTTATTGCACAACATCGAGTGAGAATAAACGACGTCTTCACAACTTCTTTACGAAGACAAATTGTGCTATCTGTTCTTGCTCAAATGTACAATAATTATTTAGAACGCTGCTATAAAGGAGAAGGGGGGATCCTGCAACATCATGAGAATTCTCAATCCACTCTAATTTCGTACGAGAATGATGCATGTTTAATAACTCATTTTCATAATTTTCATTTGCATTTATACTCCCTTATTATTCTAGGCGCAAAGTTTCCCTAGCATAATGACGTTTACATGATTATTCCACGCGCCGCCATGTCAACGCATGTTGCTTCTGTGCATTGAAGCGGATTCTACTAAAGTTTCGCGAGAATTTTGATAATTAATATTCATTACGAGAATCATACAGGCGTAGAACAGAATATGATACATTTTCCAAAAGTTAGAAACGCGTATGATATATTGCGATAAAACTATGTTAATAAATAATTGTTTAAGTTCTCTTTTTGTTTTAAATAAAGGAATGTTTCAATCGGTTTTATTTATAATTTATCTCTATACAGTTTTTCAACAATTTACTACTTATACCTATATAGTTCTAATTTTGTTACTTCTGAAATGTGAATTTCCACTAATTATTTAATTAACTCTATCTAATTAATTACCTAATAATTAAATAAATTTTTTAAAAATAAAGATATTATGGTATCATTTACGTGGTCCTCATTTTGCTAATCTTAAACAGCGATCTAATTATCTAATCACATAAAATATTAGTAAGTTGAACAGGTACGCTGATCAGGAACGCGGCAAAAATATCTTGAGAAAAACGAATGCATCTTCGGTCGTTTCTAATAAAACATCTGCGTTTTTTATTCCGTTTTACATAGTGATATCGACGTCACTATACAAGAGGGAATCTTTTCAAGCATCTTTCTTCCTCGTTTTCGTTCTATCGCGACGCCGGCTGTTTATGTTTTCACAGCGGCGTGTTCAACCGAGGACTAGCCCTCATTTACTTTGGAAATGAAGGTGTTACAATGAGGTGGGCGGAAGGCGCGGCAGCGCGCTTTTATTGGTACGCCTTACAGAGCCATTTTGCATCTTCTCTCCTCGCAGCAGTCGTCACCGACTTTCTCCCTATTTACGCGTAGAATTCCACTTCTTTCTGCAGTTTTTCATCCTTCCCACTCCCCACGTCCCTCGTCCTTTCTTTCCCTACCTTCTGTGAGAACGTACGATTCCTCCTGTTCGTTCGAGCATCGAGCAAATTACTTTCTGAGTGGCTCCGTCGAGTCGTATCTCGTCTCACTCACGTCCATTCTTTTCCCTTTTCTGCACCCATGTCCCAGTTCCTTCAGGAATCTGGATGGATATCGACCATTATTAATCTTTACAATTCGAGGGGCAATCCTTCCAAGTTTTCATCCTACAGTTATTAAATGGGCGTTCTTAATCGTGTCGGATACAAAAGATAGAATATTGGAAGTATTTTTTTTTATTTCTGTCGTCTGACAAACAGAGTATTACGCAGCAAGTTCTCACGCGATATTGGAACTTACTTCCTTATTGAAGAAGATAAATAACATCATTATGACGTTTTATTATAATATACGTAAATAGAATCTTTTATATTACACAATTTAAAGTCTATAAGAGAATATGTATGAGCACGTCAGAGAATTTAACATATGTTATCGTATTAATTCCGTTTCGCTTTACTAAACAAGACCCGTCGGATAATCGCATGATATGAGCTATATGAATTTGGGTCTTTGATGTTGGAATAAATTTATAATACCTACCGCATAAAGTCCTGAATTATATATAATACTAATATAGCGCATTAGCGTTTATGACGATTGATAACACTCACCGCTATTAATTTTTTTGTTTAAATCTTCAATGTCCAAATAATTTATCAATATATTTAATATATGAATGTAGTGAAACATTTTTATGTGGAATAGAAATTAACTTTTTATCTTTAACGTTCACATATTCCTACTCTTTTACTATCTTACTTTTTACATATTTGAAGCGCACAAGTGTAAGCACAAATTTACGAAAACTGATGAATATAAAATCGAATTTTTTCTGCGGACGCGATCTTCTGTGTCTAGTACATCGTGCAAAAGAACACGATGAATATATGGATGCGGAAGTAATACCCGATAGCGATCAACTTTCATCCATGTATCCCGTTTTTGTTGCTGCTGTAATAATAGCTGTAGCAACAGCCAGAGCACCTCAAGGGAAGTATCGATCGTTTCTCGTAAGCTTGGGAAAGATACTTTCTTTGTAAAAGTTTGACGCAAGAAGCGTTTACTCTTTGTTTAACAAACTTATAGTTTAGTAAACACAAATGCGTTGAAGCAATACAATCGCCGAGAACATATAATTAGTATAAATGACATGTTTGATACATTTTCGTGATATTCTAACATGACTGTAATTGTGAACTCCAGCATTTAAACGATTACGATAAAAATAACATCATCTGCATATGATGCTGAAAAATAAATAGCTATTACATTCAAATTTATCTCGGAACGTCGAGCAATCCAACTGTTGGATGTATATAAATTTGCTCTCTTATCTAATATTCAGAATATAAAAGTAAATTTACAATTCATATTCAATTTAATGACTTTTTATTTATGTTTTAGCGTCAAATGAATATAGCAAAAATGGATATCAAATTGTCAAGACAGGACTTTTATCGACAGCATCAAATAGGAAATAATGGACAATCTTCAATAGAACTGCAATAAATAGTGATATTGAGTTCTTTAAGCCTTACATACATACACACACACAATTTACATAATAAATATCTTCAATTTAATCTTATTTTTGAAGTATGCAATACGGATCTGGTAACATTTGAATTAAACTTTTTAATTTTATGTAATTTCATTATCATTAATAAAAGCTAATAAATGTTTATATAAGAATGGATATTTTAAAATTATTAAAAATAATTATATTGAGAAATATTAGCAAATAGATATTACATCAACATCATCAATATAGAATTATTTGTGTTTATATTTGACTTTTTTGACGTCTATCTCAAGCGACTTATTTGAGATATTAAATATATTGTGCTAATTAGTGCCTGACAAAATCGTCTTAACGTTCAAGATAAATTATTTTGCGTTTGTCTGCAAAATTGTTTTTCTCCCTATTTAAATTTAATATTATCTGTGGACAAAAATATAGATATGATGCTATTTTCATTGCTGAAACGATCACTCTGATATAGAAGCGTTATTCCGAACTCGCATGTGGTATACACTGTTCAAAGCAGACGTCTTAATGTATTCGGCGCCTACAGTATCGACATATACGTTGCCAATATACAGACGGTGTATTTATTCTCAAAAAGTAATTCTCAGGCAAAGAAGCTGCTCCCTTCTTAATACTTCATTTGACATTTTCTATTTTCAACATTTTTTTAGTATCTTATTGAATAAATTACAAAAGAAAATTTGATGAAAATACACAATGCATTTTAAATTAATTAAAAGTTTATCTTTTTCATATCCATCATGGATATTTCTATATTTGTAGTTTTTATATACGTATCTCTATATACACTTTATATTGTTTTTTAATAATTTATATATTTTTCACAAAAATTATAGAAACTATAAAAAAAATAGAAATTATTATATCGAAACAATATGTATAAACTATTTGTTGTATAAAAATCTATCTTTTATTCACAAAAAATAGCCAATTTCTGAAATAGCCTGTACGTAGATATGTACATACTTCTGTTTTGTCAGAGTATAAGGTCAAGTCAGTGCAATTTATATACCTAGGTCTACGTCTGAACGATTGGCATTCAGACGTTGTCTCTTCAAACAGTGTATCGATATAAATAACGGAGCTATCATCGAGTTTCTGAGAGTCGCTTCGCGTGATACTTCATATCATTTTCATAATGCCGAGATTATCGGGATAAAAGCATATTGAAATTGCTAATAAAATTAAAATCACGGTTCAAATAATACATGGTATTTGTGATTATGAATAATAATTTGTTTTCATCTGAAAAGTATAGCCCTCTTGTCAGAATTAGCTTATAAAATATATTGTAGGAATAAATTATTATAAAAAAAAATAAGAGTATAATATAATATAAAAGTATGTGATAATATAAAAATATAATATAATATATAGAATAAAATAAGACACGTGCTTACTGTATAGAAACGATTTGTTTCTATACAGTATACAGTATACGATGATCGTTTCTTTATAGCGAGTTCGGAAGTTGCGAATTAACCTTTGACTGATTTCAGCGGTAAAGTGTAAAAACTTAGAAGTTAACAAGAGCAGAGAATACACTGATTAATAGCTACCCCATTTTAGAACAAGTTAAAAATAAAATAAAATAAAGTTGAATCTCTCTCGAAAAATAAAGTTTAACTTTAGACGTGATAGTGCACTCTTCGTCACATGCTATAATTATTCAGTCGATAAAAAAAGAACGTAGTTATTTCTTACATATGTTTACAAAATGCTTTCTAGTTTATTCAGGCCATTTTATTACAATGTGTAACTCTACGTCATATACTAATTATTCAGACTATAAAAAAAGAATGTTATTTCCGACATATTCTTATAATCGCTTCTTAGTTTATTCAGGCCACTTTATTGCAACGTGTAACTCATCGAGGTTTGCTTCGCGGAGGTATTATGCATTATTGACGTTTCTCGGTAAAAACTACATGTTGTTGAAAAGTAGGTTTCACTTAAGATTTCATCGTATCGCTTTCGTAATTTGCATATAAATAAATCAAACTTAAATGGCTCGATTCTTTCATCTTATCCATCTTTGTATAAATAGTTTGTCGAAAGGCAAGTTGTAAATTTATATCTTCACCGGAAACAAACATTTTTTTCTCGAGCCATCGCATCGTCGCATGTATTTACGCAAAATTCGCAGTCTCTGGAATCTACTTGACGTGGTCCAGCGAGTCGTGCGCATTTCCTCCATACGGTTACCAGAGTTTGCGTCGGTGTCGCGTAATAACAGCGTCTCGCGTCGCGCTAGCAGTTTCGCAACTTGCAAGCTGCTTCTGTCCCGTAGCGCGGATCGAATTCGTGAATCCGGGGTTTGCGAGCTCCCCTTTCTCCGCTTTTCTCCATCTCGGTTTCCTGCTTGCACTGTACCCGCTATGCATCTCGATCTCTACCTATCCTCCGTTTCCTTCCCATTCCGGCTCCGCCAGAACGGCAAACAATGTCCGGAGTAGTTTGGGGAGAGCTTGGTAACGTGCAAATGCGGCTTAACGTACAAATGCGACTCTCACCTCCTCCGTGTCGGTCCTTCGCGACGGTAACTGGGCTGAATGGAAATATATGCATCGTCTACACACTCAGAGTAACAACCCCTGTTACGAAACCACCAAAAAGTACTCGTCAGATCTTCTCAGCGATATTCTTGATGAAATCCGTTTCCTATATTTAACGTCAGTTTCGCAAAATTCGGTTTCACATGCACTAACAATTTCTAAACCGCTTTTCTATCACTCCGTGCACCATCTATCACGCGCCATTCCTTAGCACTGCCTGTGATGATTTTATCAAATACTCGTCATACTTACCGCGCATGCAACGAAATGTTGGTACGATGTAATTTTCGCGCCCATTTTAGTTCAGAGATATCGCATTTCTCTGTCCATTCTGTCGTACATACATCACCAATGCATAAAATTTCACTCGGTTGCGCGACCCAAAGTCGCTCGACCGCGACTAACCTCGCTCGTATGACTATTAGCACACTAGTCTGCATCGAACAAATCGTTTAGAAGAGATAATAGTAGTTGCGGAGAGGAGTCTGAATGGTATGAGCAGTACGCGGTATAACGGGCGAACTTGGCACTTCCGCTCGTCCGGAAGTCACCAACGATGCAGGTTGCAGTTTTACCCGAGGTCAGCGCATTGCGAATTGGCGGGCCGTTACTTTCATCGGGTGAGAGACCTTAGAGGCGTCCTTTGACTCCCTCACGGCTAATTTGTGAGGTTATTACGGTGCAGAAGCAATTTTAATCGTTTCGCTGTATGGGGCACACGGAGAAAACACGAGCATGCGACAGGCTGGTCGACATGTACGTAACTACGTTCTATTCTTCCGCCGCTGTAGAGTTTGCGGTTGAACATAGTCGTGCTCATAAACGATCTGCTATTCGACTAAATCACTGTCTAAGTCAGTGAAGTGATAACGCGAACTTATAGTAAATGTAGCGTTAACAAGTCCGGAAAAATCAGCGGAATTTATCATTAGAGACGCCGTCCAACTTCGTATTCTAGAAAACTTATTACAAACGAATGATACAATTTCAATGTAACAAAGAATCCCGTAATAATTATAAGGAAAATTAGGCTCCGGTGGAATGAGTTAGTTCTCATATATAATGGAGTTTATCATAGAGATCAAAAGATATCATAGACGTACAGCCTAATAATCAATAGTTTTTGAGCTATGCTGTATCAAAGATAAAGCTTGTGCTCATCAATTATCTGTGATAGAGACCGGAATTTGTTAGGATAGTTTTCACAGTTTTGGTGTTAGATATTTTAAACAATTAATTATTATTATTAAAATATACTAATGTGATAGAGACAATCTTTTTCTACATTTTCATGTCAGTAGTAGTTCTATATTGTATAGTTTCTTTACAATACTCGTGTGCATATATATATTATATTTATATATATAAATAAAATACGAACATGTCATATTGTAATCAATTTAATTGCTCTGATATATAGGGTAAATTGGTACATGTCATGATACAAGTTGCCTCTCTCTATACTTAAAATTTAAACCTTTTTATCTAATAATAATATATTACCACGAAAAGTAACTGATATATTATTAATTAAAGATGCCAGTTCAAAGTGAACATACGTAAAGTGTATGTAACTTTCGGCCGATTTTTGAATCGCCTCCGCTGTCCTCCTTAAATTTTTAAGTATCTTTTTTTGAATACGGCTTGAACTTTTCATTTTTATATATGTATAAGCCAATGTACCCTATCTATGCACACGTCTGATATTTATTTGTTATAATTTTATTATAATAAATTATTATTCAAAATTAGGGTAAACCCGGTATATACGCCGCACCTATCGAAAACTTAATTTATCAATTATTATTTACTATGTTTAAAGCAAATTAATTATACAAATAAAAACTTTGTATCATCTATTACTGTAAAAAAAATATTAGAAATCCAAAATAATTTATTTTCCATATTAAAAAGTAACTTTTTCAAACCTCTGCATTTTTGTCATTTATCCCATAGGGGGGGGGGATAATATGGCCACTCGTATATAATTCATAAGAAAATCACAAATAATCTATAAATAAGATGTAAAATGACGACGTAACTTGCATTGTTTATTAATATATGACAATTTTTATTGTTCAGAATGAAAATTGGAATACAAATAGGACTTAATACAATTTTTTTAAATAGCTTCAAATCTTTGAAATTAATCTTTAAACGTTTAAGATTTATCAATATTTATGCATTAATGCAATGTATAATTGTTAGAATTAACAAAAACTTCTTAAATAGAGCGTCTGTTATGCGGCATAGCATCCCGCTCGCTAAAAATGCCGTATATCCCAAATAGATGGGATATATATGACAACTAATTAAACAAACAATACAGAAGCAAAGCACTTCTATTTTGCTATACAACATGCTTTACTATTCCTCTACACATATGTATTGCAAAATAACCACTAAGTCTTTTACACGCTCTATAATAATCATTTTATGTAGATTATAAATTATGATGGCACTACTTGTTACAGTAAAAAATCGATTTAATTCGCAACAATTTCATTAATATTAACAGTAAAGAACTGAAATCATAACATAATACTAATATACCATAAAGGCATGTAACAAAGTAATTGACAGAAAATTATCCCCACTCCTTCTAACTTTTTCTGACTTCTGCGGCGCGGGCGTATTTCCTGACGCGGCGTATATACCGGGTTTACCCTACGTATTTTATATATATATACTAACGGACACTTTTTTTTACTAATAATACATCACTTAAATTTGCTTTTTCAAGCCAAAGAATATTCATACGAAATTGTGAAATGTTCAAGAATTTACTTGCCTCCTTCTGAATCAGGTTTTTTCTATTGTTTGATTTAAATGAAACTTAGGAAAAAAAACTTATGTTATAAAAAAATATTGTACGGTAACGTTTCCATTGTTTCTTTCGTCATAAATATATAAACGGAACGCAATGCCAACTTGCCTCCTATGCCAACAAGCTCCGGTCTTCCCCTACATCAAAACTTAAAAAATCCATTATTAAGCGTTGTGCTTTTATTTTTTATTCATCACGTCATAAGCTGCATATGCGAAAATTTATATACGAATATAAGTTTGTATGTGAAAACTAATTTATTTAATCAGGGTCTAAGTTTCCAGATATAATTAGAGTCAGATTCTTTGTTAGAAAAAAACGTGTAGCTTCATAATTTTTATGAAGATTAAATTAATGAATCTAATAGGTCAAAGAATATGATCTCTAGTAGATTAAAGAATATGATTGTCTCAAGCTTATTGCACGTAATTGCTTTGGCACGTAAAGTATGTAAAAAGGTAGGTTTTATATATGTAGTTACATATATCTTACGGCTATCTAGTTGTACAAATTAAACTTAAGTACTAGGAAAAATTATCATGATATAATTTCTGATGGACACGTTGAAATCCCTTAGAGTTTAATTGGATTCGAAGGAAAAGCAGTTCAAGAGGTGTAGTAGTATTTTTGAAGACGATATCGACCTGTGCTGACTTTATGCGATCTCATCAGGCGTAAAGCATTGCAATTTGTGTCGCTGTGTAGAAAACTATTCACGACATCGACGATTTTCTTTAAGGTATAGATTACGAAATCACAAATTATACGGTTAATGAAATAGAAAGTAATTTCGTGTTTAATAGATCATGTTTAGAACCAGAATCTTGTCTAATAAACGACTAATTGTGAAATATATGGTTACAAAGTTTATTGCGTTTTATTTATACTTTATTTATATTAAATTTAATTACTTTTTAAATGTAGGATAGGTATTCATTATATTAAAGTATTTTCTTTTAATCCCATGTATAATTATTTCCAAACATTGGAAATAAATGGATGGCTTTGAAACAAACAGTGTTCTATATTCGCCATTATAAATCACATATGATGTTTATCGGTTTACAGCACAAAGTAACAACACAATTAATTAATATTTTATTCGCGTTATTAACCGCTTTCGACGTATCAAAATTTCAATAAATGTTCATTACGAAACAGCGCAGCTATTTTTCGGCAATTACATGAGCATTATATAAACGTTTCTTTCAGCAACAATAAAAATTCTATAACGAAAGAAGAACTGATTCTTTCTCGTAAGAATCTTCTATCCTGACGTAGCTGTCATAGAACACAGGTACACGATTGCACCTCTGTTATTCATCGTTCCTTTTTGAACGTTTTATCGCACTCTTCATTCTCCGTAGGAAAAAGACGAGATCTCAAGCATCTCCAACGGTGCCTTTGTAATAAGGTATTTTTTGCGATAGTTGTATCCGCCTCTTCGAATCTTCCTATCCTTCAGGCAACATACTCCATAAGATACAGGAGCTGGTAGTCCTTTCTAACGGAACCTCGCTTTTCTCCTTCATGCATAATTCCGATATGTGATAGAAATTGTAGCGAGAGAAAAAGAATATAGTAGATGTATGAGTGAAAGTAAGTAAATGAATGTGTGTAAGAGAAAGAGAGAGAGAGAGAAGAGCAAGGAATTATAACTCATCAATCGCTTGTTATCGAGAACTATTAAATTCGAAGAAGCTGGATAAAGGTAAATTATTTATTACCTCCTTAAAAGGAACTACATATGTATGAAAACGCGAACTTTTCACCTTCGACTCTCACGTCTTTACACACGGCGTTTCCGAACTATGGAGATTTATCGAGAAAGCGGCTGCTTTCGGAGATTCTATCACACGGATGAAGAGAATTTCGGAGTACTTTCGCCTAACATCCAGGATCCTAGTTACTCTGAATTAAATCGTATTACCTCCGTGTAACTAGAGAGCGAGATGATATAACTTCCATACCGAACATTTTCGTCCTCCCTTGATATCCGATGGAATTTTCCATCTAACGAGATGTCAGGACGATCTTTCCTGATTCGATTCCGCGAAGAACTCTTCTCATTCTTTGGCGAAATTCAATTTCGACTTAGATCTCAGATCCTGTCACGAAATGATCTGGTCCGTACCGACGAAAGGAGAAGACGGCTAATTAAAACGCTCTCGAAATTTGCATTCTTCAATGAGCCAAGTATCTCTGATCATTCGAGAGAGTTTTCTTTTCTTTTGGAAATCTTTTATTTAAAAATTTCAGACAACCGCATAGTTTTAATACGTTCCGTATCGCGCGTGCATCACCGGGAATCCACGCTGGACTTTTCATTTAAGCCGTTTGATATTTAATATTTTGATTATAAAAAAAAACATAATTATAAAATAACTTTTGATATAAGATATAAATACATAAATACATAAATCGGAATATATGGTGCAACAATTGGTATATTAGCCTTATTTAAATAATTTTTATAATTTTTTTATCATTATGAAATAATAATAATAATAACTTTATTGTGTGTTGTTTAACATTAAAAAGATAAGAACACAGTAATATTAATATCACATATCAGTTACACCACAATAAGCTGGGCGACAGCTAAGCAGCTGATTTGAAGCCACGTACTTGAATACCAGAATAAATGATTTACAGAAATTAAAATTAGATTCAAGACAGTTAATATTATAAATACATAAATACATAAACTAATGTATAGAACAATAGAAAGAAGAGATATAGCATATGCTACTCGTACAGAACAATAAGAAGAAATGTAACAAACAGTTGTTCTGATATTAAAACTTTAAGGCAATATATCGAATAATCTCCGACCGAAATACAGGAGGCCGTGATAGAAAGCGTAAAGCAGATGGCAAAGTATTATAAAATTTCACTGCAGTGTAAGAGAAGGCACTCTGAAATTTAGATGTGTAATAGGACATGAAAGTTGGTATTGCTGACGAGTATCAGGTAGAGACTTGAATGAGAGTCCACGTTGAAATGGATTAGCTTACGAAGATAACATAATTGAACTATAAAGCGTTGAAAAATATTCAGCCAACGAGAGCGTTGAAAACAAGGAGTAATATAATCATATTTTCTAATACTATAGGAAAAAATATATTATTTAACAAGTGCAAACAAAAATACTGTGAATTATCATAATACTGTGTGATGATCAAATACAAATTCAAATTGTTCCGTCACGAAACACGTTAATTATAAGTTATTATATTTTATAATACATTTATTGACAGTATTTACAATACTTTGGATATTTATTTTATTAGTATAGTAAATTCGAAAATTGAGATAAGTAGTAAAATAGATAATAAAACTTATATAAACAATGACTTCGAGTTTACATAAAGTTAAGTTGCAAAGTTCGCTTAGACAATATATGCGATGTGCGAGAAGATTTTTACAATCGAATCACGGACTTTTTCAAAACTCGATCGCGGAGAAAAAGGAAAGACTATATTCGCGAAGGCTAGCAGGTCGAAGGTGAATAGGTTCTACCGGGATTCAACGATACGATCCATCTTCGTCTCTTGAGCGGGCAACGGCTACAGCTTGGCTCTTCTCTAGTTCCGGAGCACGCTCCTTCATCATGTTCACCGATACTCTCATCTACTGATCCTCGCATCTCGCTTACGCTCTTTCTAGCTTAGTGAATTTAGTTATGTGTACACAAGAGTCTTTTTCGTACAAGTTATTTTTTTTTTACCGCTCATTAAACAAACAAGCTCATTTCTTGCTGGTCACTTTCTTCTTATCTATTCTCTCTCTGGATAAAATTGTAATAAAGTTAATGTACATTACAAAACATGATAAGATATTTGTTTAAGTAAAGGACATATAAAAATTTAATTTAATGAAAAAAATTAATTAAAAAGTTAATTTAAAAGTTGAACTAAATTAATTAAATTAAATTTTTTTTCAACATATCTTTATTGCAACGATCATCATTAATGAAGACTATGAAAATTTGGAGATATTTCCAAAGTAATTATAATTAATAATATCAATATGATGCACCAAACTAGACTAACCTGCGTACTACACGTGAATACTTTGAATCGTTAATTGCACACAAACATCCCTAATTAATTAAAATTAAATATACATGTGTAACAATTAATAATATTAATACAAGCAACGCGTGCGAACTCTGATATTATGCAGAAATGTCATTATGTTTAGTAGTGCAATTCCAACAAAGAAAGGAGATAAATAATAATTTATATTTGTTTGTATATAAATAAATTAAATAAATGGCAACATTTTGGAGAAATTTTATTTATTTTTTGCCAAATTTTATTTACTTTACCAATTACACAAATTTACATTTAATTTAATATATAATTACTGAGATAAATATATTCTATTAGAAATGCAAAAATTTACTAACGGAATAATTTTGTCGCCATGCATGGTTTAATGCATATGTGCACACATATAGCTTTCTAATCGACATTCAATAATCGATGTCCAAATTTCTCTCTACATTTAGCTCGTCCGTAAAGCGAAATTCTCGGATATTTGGAAATGTGGAAGTGCCTCCGTTATAATTTAACGACTTCGTAGGACCTTCGCCTCGGACAAACTTCAAGGCGACCGCTCGTTACGCCTAACAAACATAACTTGGACACGTTGCTAGAAGTCCAACAGAAACTTGGATTGTAAATTGTGCGTTAGGTTAAGTAAAGGTCATTAGGCAATGAAAAAGTGACAGTAAATAGTTTGTCAATCGTTAAATAGTGAGTGCTTGGGATTACTTTGCTACTAATTTTATATAGTGCACACAAAGCTAAGATTCCGTTTTTGATTTGGAAAAAAATATCAAATTCTACGTTAAATTTTTCAAGTAAATTAATATAAATTATTGCCTTTCATAACAGTTTATATAATAATTCTATTTTGTTTTTCAAATCAATAAGTGAATTGAGATATATTTGAATGCATTTTATAAAAAATACTTTATACTTTACAATATCATATAAAAAATCTTCATAAATTATTCTTAATTATATTTTATAAATATATAACAAAAATATTCTCTGTTTCTTTCTATAAATTTCTTTTCGTAAATTTAATATAATTTCCTTTGTTTATATATCTATACCGATTTAAGTCATTTTTATTCGAATACAGTAATTAAAAAAAAAAAATTCCGTGATAGTATGTTTCTCATTAGAAAAAAAATGAAAGATTTCTTTCCGTAAAACAAAAATCTTTGTACTGCGATAAAAAAAAAAGACATTTTCCTAAGCTAAGTCGGTAGCAGCCTGGTCTGTCGGTTCTATCGTACTTTTCTCCGACGTAAACGAGATCCTTTTCCAAGAGAAACCCATTAATCGTGCGCGTCTACACCGAAGTGATACATTCCACCGGGAGGATTGGTTTGGATGGTTCTCGAGGAGTTTTCAGTCGATCTCATTTGCCGGTGCAGTCGGGCGCATCCTGTGACCCTAAACACTTTTCCTAGCTGATTCAGATCCTCGCAACTCGGCTTCTCGGAAGCTATCGGTGTTTCGTCTCGTTTCTAACCCCGTAGAGAACGAGATTCTCTCTTCTTATCTTTTCTCTCATGATCCTTCATTCCCCAGTGGCGTAACCCGATTCAGACAAGTTTTTCTTTCCTCTCGTTTGAGGTCAACCATTTAAAAATGATGACAGTTCTGTATGATCTATCCTAATCGTCACGCGCATTAAAACAATGACTTTAATAAACTCCTTTTAACAGTTTATAAACGCAATTGTTACCTATTTGAAATTCATTAATACAAAGAAATTATGAAGTTAGTGTTTACAAGCAACTTTTTAAAAATTAAGAAATATGTTCGACATAATTATTCGATTTTAACGAAATGACTAGAAAAAGTACATAGAAATAAAATTAAAAATACTAACGCGAAAGAAGATTCAGAACTTAAGAAATTTGGCACACATCACGCAGGATCGAAACTTTCAGCAAAAAAGTTGAGACTGACAGCGAAATTAAATGCGGACAAAGCCTTAAGTATTCTGAAAGCTGGTCATGATCGATAGCTCTGCGGATAAAGCTTGATTTAAATTTATTCCCTGCTTCAAACGATCACTCATCCGGCTCGCTCGTTACTAACGGATTCCTTTTGATCCCAAAATTCAATCACTCTTTTAATGATACATCCGAATTGATTTAATTGATTAAACAAACAATTTAGTCAAACAGATTTTTAAACTTTGCAAATTACTTTTGATTTAGCGAAACGTATCGCTCAACTAATCATCCATATTTTTTTCAACTTATTTTAAGTACATGTATAGTATAGGAATGGCAAGGACCTGACTGATTCATCGAACGAAATACATCGTGTGTTCGTGGAGTCCAGAAGTAATTAAGCGTTAAGAAAATCCGCTCTGCCGCTCACAGGGTGAAAAACTTCTGAGCTCTTCTTCGTAGAACTCACCCTATGCAAAAGTTGGCGCCGAGAACTTTGTCGGTTCGTTTCGCCCGGCGAAATGAGATGCGCGCGAAAACGCGAGGGATTTCAAGGAAGCAGAGCGCTCTCGCGCATACGCGTGCGATCAATAGCGTCACGGATAAGATCTAATTTAAATTAACCTCGATTCTGTCTCGAACATTAGGCTCTCCCATTTTTTCGCTGCGACCGCCTCCGATTCGCAGCCGATCTTTTCCTGCAGCTCAGCAGGACGACGCGACTGCAGAAATGGACCTTATCAGATCTCGACTGTTTAATACTCTATTACCGGGACAAAAGCAGTAGGAAACGCTCGACAAGCCTTAACGAAGTCGACGCTTTTAACGTGCCTCTTTAATGTTAATTTAGAGTTGTGCGCGCGCCAACAGCCTGATGCTCGGTTAACTGACAATGGAGACACCGAATGTTCCGACACGGCGCGGGCGTCCGTAACCGGCCCCGTGAACATAATTGCAAGAAAATATCATGACAAAGTTCCTTCTTTCCCCTTGTGCGCCTCTGCCGCCTCGCCCGCCGTCACAATTAGACGTAACTGAGAAAAATCTCCACTCGTCTCTCCCTTCTTTGCACCTACTTTCCACTTTGCGAGCTGCTGCTTCGCAATTTTATTACAACTGTAGTTAAGAGTTCGTTTTCTTTCTCCTCCTCTTAAGATGCTTCTTTAAGCGTTACAAGTCAACCTTCGAATGAAATGAACGCACACCATATTTCCTATTCTACTATTATATTTGTAATCTTTATTATTCTTAATAAAATTGTAAAAAAAAATATATATATGTATATCTCTACATAAAAAGTTAATAAACATATTTATATTGCAAAGTAATCTCTTTAATGTATAATTAATGTTAGCAATAAATAGTTAAAAAATCGTGCATTAATATACTACAAACATTAATATTTCTTTAATACAATATTATGCAAACAATATTGGAAGATTTTTCTTAGAACATGTTATTGTCATCGCATTATTATTGTAGACGTAATAAATATAGACTGCGCTTTTCTTTTGAAATTGTTATTATCGATTTCGAAAATGTAAAGCTCCAATTATATATCGCTCTCTCTTTTTGAAATATCGAGTTGAAGAGGAATGCTAATATATATTGTATTTGATTCAACATCTTTCTAAACCGAGAGCTAATATCAGGGAATTCGCAGTCTATTCTTCTCTACGTCTATGATCGTATTCTATCCTGCACTGTTTTCTAGAGTCTGCATCATGAACGCGTTCGCGTCAGCTGTGCTTTTAAAGCCCAATCTTTTGCGTAAATGAAGCAAAATTGGAATGTGGAATATAAATGACCTATCGCAGCACGCGGTATCGTACGCTGCGATAAGGGCGGGACGGCGTGATATTGAACGTATTTGCAAATTGGAAACTCTCGAATAATCTCCGTAATCTTTCTTGCGCCACGTTCAACAGTCTCCGTAACAGATCCCCGTCGCGTTCCTTGTAAGATATTTGTAAACCAGCTTTAAGTCATTAGGAAGAGTAATGTCACGACGTGTTTAAGAAAACGCCCGAATTTGTTGTTCGCGAGTAATGTGGAAACATAAACGTGAAGCATGAAATATGCAATGCTGCACGCGTATATGTCATCAGTTAATATAAACATATGTATACTCAAATTTCCGAGATATAAGCTAATATACGATAGCAAAATTCATGATATGCATAAATATGTAAATTTCAATCTGTCCGGCAAATGCAATAAAAGTGACTTTGCAGCGTCACAAAGAGGAAAAGAAGGAAGAAAGGAAAGGAAGGAAGAGAGGGAGAGAGAGCGACAGAGAGAAATTCGCTCAGAAGAGACAGGCTATTACGTACCATAATCCTGTCTCACGAACAAGAATCAACTGTCTACCTCGCGCGAAGGTCCTATTATGCAAACTCAGTAAATAGTTCTGCTATCTCAGATACACGGATCAAGGCAATATCGATGCCGTCGAGCGTGTCTGGAATATGTTATCCACTTCTCTTTCGGGTACGCGAGAGTATTTACGAGGGGTCCTACTAGTAGCCGACACATCACCGATAACACTCCAGCAGACTGCATAACTTTGCGTGGCACACGCTTCGCAAAGCGCAATGAAATAAGAGTCCCTGGTACCCTTTCGACTTTATTCGAGCACAGTTTCCCCAGTATACGTATCCGTAGTGCATCAAGAAGTTCCCAATCGCGAAGTGAGCGGATATCTCTCTTTCACGTCCTCCTATACCCTCCTCGCTATCTCAACCGTATTGCAAAGATTTGAGCCGTCCGGACTTTTGGTCCCTGGACACGCAAGGGAAAGCGATAGAGAAGAAGAGCTTTTTCATTGCACCATCGCGACTTTCGCACGACGATCGACGCTTCTGAATTTCAATGCGCCGATGTGGAATCTATCGAATCCTCTGTACAGTCGGGTGGATTTCCGTTTGCCGTAACTTGTCCATTGATCATCGACTTTCTGCTTTTCTTAACTGGAAACTATTTTTTAAGAAAATGTCAACTACTTTTCAAACCGCAATCTCGAATTGAACAACAATGACAATATTTATTACCGTTTTATTCCAAGATAATATGGTTAAAACTTGCTCATCTATAATATCTCAATTAATTTATCAGATATAAAAAAATGATATAAAAATATTTATTTTTGCGCTAAAACTTTAATTAAAAAATAATTAGTAGTAGTAACAGTGAGGCTATATCAGCCCCTCTATGTCTATCTAATCAAAGAGTTACCTATAATACGTTATCTATACGGATCTAAAGAATTCCTCTGCGACTCCTGTTAAGTCAATGGTTAACCACCCTGGCGAAAGTTTTCAGTGAGACATTGTATTTATATCTGTTTAGGTAGCGTTTTATCGATGATTATATTGTTTATGAAGGCTGCTTTCCTTTTATGAGACACAGGCCGGTATTCATAGTCGGTTCTTATTTTAAGACTGTCTTAAGTAATGTCTTAAGATGCTAAAGCGGCCCTCTGATTGGTTCGTAACTCCTCAAGACTGAACTTAAGACAGTCTTGAATATAAGAACTGACTATGAATACCGGCTACAGTCGACACACTTGACATAAATCGACACACGTCGTTTTCCATTTACAATTTTGTTCATACTCAATCGACACACTTCGCCTCTGCTCGGGAGGAGAGTCAGAGTGTGTTTCGAGTTTGTTCAAGTGTGATTTTGATGAATTAAGTGATATTAGAACGCACTCCTTGCAATAATCGAATCTTATGCGTCCGTTAAGATCAAAATTCAAATCTTTTATGGTTAGGTATTAAAAGTTCGAACACACGATACACACACTATACATATCGCGTTCCATTTAAGTGTGGCAAACTGTGTTCGAGTGTGTTATACTGCGTCGATTTGTGTCTCCTAAAAGGAAAGCAGCCGAAGAGTTTTATTGATATTTTAAAGCACTGTTTTCAAAGCGTAATTTTTCAAAACATAATTGTCAACATCTCTTAAACAATTCCATGTTTAAATTTCCATTTCATAAAAAACTCATAAATACTTTAAAACTCAAATAAAACGTCTACTCAACGTTTAAGCAAGCTTCTTAATAACTTTTAATAAACATTATTTTTGCTAGAGCATATTAAGTCAATATGGCTTACGAAATTTTCTATATATATATATATATATATATATGGTATTTAAATTCGCGATATCGGTTATGAGTTCGTCGTTCTCACACGGAACCACACAACATCCCTATATATTATATACATATGTAGTAATAATTTGTACAATTTTATTTCTGTTTTACGTTTATCGACCTTTATCCTGATCGTCCATCATCCTCGATTCGATACGATATATACACATGAGTATATTCACGGTAATGTAAAAATATCACATTTTAACAAATATTAGTTAATGACATTAGAAGGTAAAAGGTGACCCAAGGGGGCTCCGATGACCTTGACCTTGACATATGTTGTCACTCAGGGTCATGACCTTGACAACATGTGTCAAGGTCAAGGTTATAGTGCTGGCCTCCCTTTTTATGCACTTTTACCGTCTCTTTACATTAGTTTTTAAAAAAACTTATTAAGTCTTATTACAAACAATTTATAAAAATAATTTATTCTGTAACCTGCAGGGTTACATTTGGACATGGGCCATAATTTATTTCGGTTGTCCGATCACAGGTACATTGATACACGAGTGTATTTAAATATTTCAACTAATATATAATTGATGTAAGAGAGAAACAGAGAGAGAGAGAGAGAATAAATTCAAATGATTTTTCCTTGCTTAAGGAAGTCTTAAGTTTTCAATGAATACAAATATTTATAATACAGACTTTTTTACTATTGTATTATCTATGACAATCTACGCTTAAATATTCAGCTACTGGAATATTTACCATAATGCATCTGAAACGTAGCCTAAATTCTAAGAAAAAGTTGATAAATTCATTTATCTCTCATCTATTGAGTCTACTGAATGCAGCTTATACGTTATATTCCTAATGAAACGAAGAAAGATCAGTGTCGTATTATTATTTTCAAGATTTCAGAATATCAGTCATATTGCAGTAGCTACGTTCAACAGAAAAAGCAGCTTTGCAACGGATATATTCTCTAATAACATTAAATATTATAATTAATAATATTGAAAGAAAGCTCGATAATAATATTAAATATTATATATTTGGATCTAAGGAAACCTAAGAGAAAGCGCTAATCAGATAGAAAGTATTATAATGGTTGCAGAACTCTGGGTATCGATCATGTAACATTTTCCCTAGGGCGGAAACGTAAAAAGTGAAAATGTTTTATATGTATGTGTGTATACGTTCATACATACATTCATAAAAGTTTTCACTTTTCACTTTTCCGCTCTAGAAAAGAAGTTACATGATTGATTATTCTATTGAACACAATTAATGTTAAATTATGTCGCTTACTTTGTTTCGAAAATTTTTCGAGAGAAGCAATTGTTCCAAATTAGTATCAAATATCTTATTCACTAGTGATTTGCAATCGTAATGACATGTGTAAAATTATAATGTGTTAAATATTATTAAAACAACACTGTATTATATTATGTCGAAGGATTAAAGCGACAAACTGTAAAGACAATGTTTAAATTATTATTTTTATATTAAAACATGTACAAGTAAAATTTCAATGTAAATAATTTGAATGTAATATTTATGCAGTATTTTCTATTATACGTGAAAGATAATGTGTGATATCAGAAAATTGTATTATTTTATTCAATATACAAATATACAATATTTTCTTATAGATAAACAAAATTACAAAATTGCCTCAAATACAAACATTATTAGACATTAACTTCAAAGACTATTGTCGTAATACTTACATTAAAAAATAAAAACCTAAAACCAGTACATATCTCTTTATTCTTTCTTAAAAATATTATTATGCCATTCATATATATATATTTTTATATTCCAACTTTCAATTATTTAATACGATATTCTATACATTTAGCGTACGCGCTTTACCTTTACGCTCGTCCGCTGTAAACATCGTTTCACATATTTTTCATGTAACAATATGGACATTGATAAACATACATAAAAAGTCATGTCAGAAGATTACATGAAAGATTGTATAATACAGCCAAATATAATTTGATAAATCATAAGTTTAAAAGTTTCTTTTCTTATAATCATGATTTAGTCTTCTATATATATAATTCTATTCACATATAAAGTTACACAATGTATGGTACATTGTATTGATGTATGGTACTTCTTACATCTATTCTTAATCAAAAGTTCGAAAAACGTAAGACAATTTTTAATAATCACTGTTTCACGTTTCATCATTGCAATCTCGTTTCAAGTTAAAATATCGATGTTCATTTGAGCTCTACTAAGAAAATCGCGATATTTTCATGAACCTGTATACGTGACACATATAAGTACACAACTACTAATTACTTAAGACTGAAACGTTACTGTCACAGTAACTGCCAAAGCGTATCAGCGTCTTTAAGTATAATGTATAGCTACAATTTCAAGGAAATCATTTAATCTTTAATTCGCGAGTGTGTACTATATTAAATCAAACGATGACGTAATGCAAGGATTAATTACATTAAATTATTTAAAGAAATAAACAATGAGACCTGGAATTACGCTTTTGAGGCTTTCACGGGTATTTTCTTCAATTATACCGGAAGGTTTGCGGGTTATCGCCGAGTCTTTTTTCATTATTAATGCCAACGTTTCGTGAACCATACCGTTCACTTCATCAGGGCGAGGGGTGCATTGATGAATCCTGGTGCAATACTGATACTGAATACAGTATTAGTGCACCCCTCGCCCTAAAGAAATACGGCGATAACCCGCAAACCTTCTGGTATAATTGAGACCTGAAATATTTTCTACTTTAAACGAAACGATACTCGCTAATTCATATAGGCGCAAAATGATCCCACAGTATGCCACTTAAACATAGTTAAAAGATAAATTAAGTTATTATAAATTATTCCGCGAAATTATTTTACGTTTTTTAAAATTATTAGGCTCTTCTATAGATGTTAAACGTCAATTTATGTAATATATTTCATATTTTCTCCTTAATATCGCTCACATGTTACTATGAAATATATTACCGTAATCACTTATATATTACTGCAATTTGTATTCACAATCTAGTAACAAAAAGATTTTTTAGCAATCAATCTTGCTGAAATAACTTTTAACGTCCGTATAAAATTACAGTAAAATAAAATAATAAGAACTTTGAATAATGTGATATATAATATTGTCGGGATTTGACAAATAATCATCCACTAATAGTACAAGAATATATATATATGTTATGTACAAGAATATATTTTTCTTTGCTTAAATGATGCTTTAAGATCTTAAAAATAAGATACAAAAGGTCTTTTAGCGAAGAAAAATTCCTAAGTGTCATTTTTGAAAGAAATTCATAAAGTTAGGCTTATTTTTCATGCTCTAGAGTGGCTTTATCCCTTAATATTACAAAATTTTAGTAAGTTCTTCTCTTAATAGGATATAATTGAACTTATAGAATATGCTTAATATACATATATACTGTTCACAGTTCGGATTGAAATCGTTGACTTTTAGGACAGATTGATAATAATTTGTAGATATCCGCTTACTAAATCTTCGAAAGAAGAATGATTTCATCGATGAAGCGTTGGTAAAATGTCGTTTTTCTCAGAATATTAATTGAAAATGTACTCGAAATAAAATTAATGGTATAAATGAACAATCAATTTGATTGTTCATATCAATTTGATTTCGACTAAGGGGCTAAAGGATACTTAATATGAAATAATTTGCGCTTATAAAGATGCTACTTGGACGACAAATGTCCATTAGAATATATTCTATAAAAGTTATTTTTACTGGAAATCTCTTATCTATAAAGCAATAAAACTAAAAATTTACATCTGTATTCTCATTTACTTTCATCTTTGTTTCGTCATTACTCTTAATAAGAGTAAATAAAATTGTATTTGATGTATTTATCTCGTTGTCAATCGTGGTTCGTTACTATGACATTATAGTTGTAATGTGCGCTCCTAAAAAATAAGAATTTCGGTAACGTATAAAAATCGAAAAATTACAAAAAGTCTTGTAGGTATATGCTCGTTTTTGCTTCGTTTTGGAAAAAGTCACAAAAGAGGCTAAACGTAGTCAGTCATATTTGCACTCTTCTATGACACATTTATGCTTCATTTATTTGTTTGTTTATTGCACATATTACTTAAAATTTTGGCCTTTTGCAAGAAAGCAAGCATATTGCCAGTACAGGCAGCCCGTATTTCCGCCATACACTGACTATGCGATGTATCGTGCACTGCAGCTTAGATTCGATCTTTCAATTGTTGTCGTAAAATTGTTGTCAACGAATTAACATCCTGCATTAGGCACCTTCAGATAAAGAAATCCTGTGGTATGAGGAGTCCAAGGCAATACTCTTTTACGTCAAAGAATGAAAAGACAACGTTTCGTACATCTTTATGATTTTCTCCAAAACACAGCAAAAACAAATGTATTTTTACAAGACTATTTTTCCTAATTTATCGATCCCTTACACAATTCAGAAGTTTTTACATTTATTTCTTTATTTATATTAATTCTGGACACCCGGTATGTTAAACGTGTTGAGGTATATTACAACTATACATCATAATATTATTATTATTACATATAACAGAAATATGAAAACAAATAAGAATATGACAATGGATTAAATAATTTTTTTATAAATGACCAATTTCGGTTGCGTATACATAATTCTGATTTTTTTTAAAGTTTTTTCTCACAAACAAATCAGTATGATACGGATTACCACATTTATAGAATTGTGACTATTGAGATCTGGTAGCAAAGACTTTAACGCAATCAAAAAATTAATGTATTTATAAATAATGTATAGAAAAGTAAACACAAAGTCATTCAAGTGAGAAAGTTACAAATGCATTTTCCTAACTCTTTTGTCGCGCGCGAGTGTGTGTGTGTGTGTGTGTTGTACACTTAATCACTCACGTAACATTTTTCCACAAAACTCACAATTGGTAAATCGATAATTTTATAGCACGTACCTCGCAAGGATGTTATCATTTATCTTTGTACTACGAATCTACATAATCCAGGTACCATTTTGAATGGGAACTCTTTTCACATCCTTTAGATTTGAAAAAACGTTAAATATTTCTATGAATCAACCTTTTGTGCCGTTTCAGAATTGATTTGATAAATAACTAAAAAGTTACATTAGCAATATTTATCATTCGTTACAAATTTATTTATGTTTATAAGAAGGATTATCAAATAATCCTTTTGAATTTTGTTTCTCGGTATTCAATAGTACCTACTTACGTTCTTCCACAAATCTCACAATGATAAGGTTCTTTATGCTTTCTCTCATGTCTCTCTCTCTACCCAGCTGATTTTTTGTTTTAAACTCTTTATTACACGTTTCGCATTTGTATGATACCCCTCCAATATATAGGTCCTTATTAGACTTGTAAAGTTCATCATTGCAATGCTTTGCCATCACTTGGCGTCTTAGGCTTCCTTTCTCACTGCAAAACAACCGTTGCAATATTTATTATTTTTTACAAATTAATTTAATCATTGATGTTAAATTACCAATTTTCCTAACTCTTTTGTTATGTGCGTGCGTGCGTGCGTGTGCGTGTGTGTATATGTGTGTGTGTTGTACACTTAATCACACATCTAAATATTTTTCTACAAAACTCACAATGATGTTGTTTGCCTTTATGAATTCCTATATGATGATACAATGACGATTTAAACTTATGACGTTTTACCACATATCTCGCATTTATGTGGTTTTATTTCAATATGTTCGTCTATATTATGCCGATTTGAACTTGTCGGAGATTCAGAGCGCACATCTTAATATTAATAAGAGCGATTGATATGAAGAAAATTTGAAAACAATGTTGTAAGTGTGATAATTATTAAAATACAGTGCAGAAAGTGACCAAAACTGAAGAATTTAGTTTTGAATTTCATAATAAGTCTTACCGTGCTGCTGAGGTACATTATCTTCAATGTCGTTACTTGTTCCCTCATGTCGATTCATTTCTTGTTTTGGGAATAAATTTTCAGACTCTTCAGGGGTATTTTTTATTTCAGTTTATTATAATGTTCCGTATGCTATCTTCGTAGTTAACACGTTCTAAATGTATTTGTACAAGTTTACTATGATATTTATCTACCTTTTAAATCATAGAAAAAAACAATTTTTTAGTAATACAATAAAGTTATAAAATATGCTGACAGTCTGGGCTGGGAAAAATACATCAAAAAGATAATTGAGATACAAAATACAAAATACTAACAATTTTTGTATTTGAATTACAATATTAAAAATACTTTTTATTTTTCGATTTGAAATACAAAATACACAAAGATTTCTAAATTTTGTATTTCAAAAACAAAATTCTTTTTTCTTTATATAAAAATACAAAATATTTCCAAAATTTATATATATGTGAAATACAAAATACTATCTATGAATTAATGCTCAGTAAGAGAATTAAATTAAATTTAAATTTGATGGGTACATTTCAAATGAAATACGGAAAATATCCTATAGTATTAAGGTTCTAATAATTCTTACATCTGTTCTTGTTAGCTGAACTTTTGCAACAACTTATATTTCATCCTTTTTTTATTAGATGAAGAGAAAGGATAAATTAATGCAAAGGTTCAACCGGAAAGAACAGACTTTTTTTGCAACATTTATAATAAATTAAATTTTTCTCATACGACAATATCAATATTACAAATAAATATATAAAAATTGTATTTAAAATACAAAGTATTAAATAACTTATTTAAAATAAAGAATACGAAATACTTTCATTGCTTGTATTTGAAATGTGCCCAGCCCTGCTAACAGTGTTAACACGGGCGAGTTTTTTAATTCATCGATTGATCAATCGCATGATGCGCAAGTGCAACATGTTGCATCTACGCATTATGCAATTAATCCATCGATGAATTAAAAAACTCGCCCCATCTCTCATTGAATATGATGAGAATGTAACAGATAGATGTATCATAACAAGACTAAAATATAAATATAGGAGGTTTTTGTGTTTGTGGTTATTATTTAAGCGTGGGAGGTTCGGTGAGACAATAATAAGAAATAATGTCATTGAGCACTTTATTTTCGGCACGGTTGCTATCTGCGAGAGCGTTACGTTACACAAGTATAGTTGAGAACGGAAGTACAGAAGTACGAGCATGGACGAGCTACGAAAGATAGAGAGTGTATTCGACTAAAGCTTGCTCGTGACTGATCGAGAT
This sequence comes from Cyphomyrmex costatus, assembly GCF_001594065.2. Taxonomy (NCBI): domain Eukaryota; kingdom Metazoa; phylum Arthropoda; class Insecta; order Hymenoptera; family Formicidae; genus Cyphomyrmex; species Cyphomyrmex costatus. Next base: position 2,925,983 of record NW_017277017.1, read on the forward strand.
ATAAAGCGCATTTCATATAAGTGCGTTCGTACAAAATAAGTAGCTATTGAACTAAACGAAATCTTACAATTACGAGATATAAGAAAACATATTTATATATCACAGAAGTATTTAAAATTATATATACATATATATATAATATAATCTTTGGCGTTAGACAGCTGTTATAGACATATACACACGATAAAAAATAAAATGTTAATTTTAACTGAAATACGTCGAGTGGAATTTTTGATTATGAGACATGCAAAAATGATAAAATTAACATTTTTATGTAAAAGTTAAGTCTTTTGCTTGTCTCAGAAAATCCACAGTGTCTTCGAAGTAAAAATAATATTTTTTTTTTATAATGAACCCATACTCATAACTGCGCATTATATTTAAGGCTTCCATATACTTATCTTCAGTATTACGAATTATATTATGGACTATTGAGCATATAAAGATAAATTTGTGAAAATTTCAATTATAAGGTCTAACTATGAATATGGGCTTTAATGATTTAATATAATAATTTATATGCAATACTTACGGCTTAAGCGTTGAAATCAAAACGTAGAGGTACAACTGAATTTCAAATTGTTTGCTAACGTCTAAACACGTCAAAATCTTAGGAACACTACTGTGTCAAGGTCTACATATGATATGTGTATTCTTGTACCATACATATACATAAACTTATGTGTTCGTATATAAATATACATATAGGTGATTCTATGGAAAGCCGATATGACATTTTGTCCTAGTGGCAAGTTTTCGATATTGTTTATAATATTTTCGTAAAAATCACTTGTACATATACATCTTATATAATGTACTATTATTTTGTGATATAAACGTTTACTCATTTTAAATTAATTTAGTTCTTATTAATTTTCCTTCATGTAAAATATATAAGTACAAAATTTCAATTTTATATTCATTTAAAACCACGAGAATTAACAGCAATGTCTTATTATCATGTAATTAGAATCATGACTAGCAAAATTAATGTGTTAAATATTTTTAAAGGGTCATATTATGTTACGACAAAAGATAAACAAACAAAATATAAAAAGGCATGCTTTAATTCATATATTATTACAGAATTAATAAATGTACAAGTAGAAATTTCAATATTAAAATTTAAGCAATTTTCTATTATACTTAAAAAGCAACGATATCAGGAACCTATACTATGTTATTCAACTTAGATATATATTTCGCAAACAATATATAAAAGTACAGAATTGACTATATACATAATATACATTATCATCGAAGAATATTGTCGTAATGCTGCCATTAAGAAGTAAAATTAAAATGCAAAGAACTGTATATACCAAAACCATTAAAAATTGTTATATAGTTAAAAATGAAAGCCTAAGATTTAGTACATATCTCTTTTTACTTATTTAAAGATTTTCTAATTACAACCATTATTACATCCAAGAACTAATAAATTAACTTATAAAAATTTTAATTTTAAAGCTTATACAGTTTTTCATTCTACTTGAAAACAATGACATCAGGAAACTGTACTATATTATTTCAAAACCAAGAAATATGTATCCGAGGATCAGGCAATAGAAAGTCAGACGTGGTTCTTTGTACACACGGGGACATAAATGCCTATCCATCTGAACTTGTCGGAGTATCGGAACATATTCTAAATGCGTGTTTCTCTCTAAATATTAATGCATAATGACTGACAATTATTTGAAATACGGTAATGTAAAGTGATTATTACATATATAGAATCACTATGCACAAGTATAATTTTTTAACATTAACGTTTAATAATTAATTTATTAGTAATAAAATTATTATAACAATATTATTATTATAACGGTATTATTATTATAATAGTATTATTATTTTCACATCCTGTATCAATCTATAGTGTATTTCTATAAGCGAAATAAAAATCAAAATTATAAATAATGATGGATATTGGATACCATATTAGTAATTAGTATATCTATATTAAATTAAAATAAAAAGTAATTAAAAGTAAATAATTTGGTAAGATCATTATTAATAATTATATATATTATATTAATATAATATATATTATATTACATTATTATATTATATTATATGTAATAATCACTTTACATTACAGTATTTCAAATAATTGTCAGTCATTATGCATGAATATTTAGAGAGAAAAACGCATTTAGAATATGTTCCAATTAATAAATTATTAATTACGTACAAAGAACCACGTCTGACTCTCTATTGCCTGATCCTCGGATATATATTTCTTGGTTTTTAAATATCGAGAGTTCGTAAGGAAATTACACTTGGCTTTGTTATATTATATAACTTAAATATACAATAATATTTTCCAAACAATATATGAAATTACAAAATTGTAGCGACTATATACATAATACACATTATTAATGAAGAATATTATCGTAATGCTGGCACTAAAACATAAAATCAAAATGTAAAAGCTATAAATAAAAAATATTACAAATTGTTATTTCTTAAAAATGGAAAAAATCTTAGATATGGCATATTTCTTTTTATACTCAATTAAAGATTTTTTTATTACATGCATCGTGATATATTTTTCCTATTCCACATTATTCGACTATTTAGTAAGATTTTTCCATACATTTACGGTATGTATCGTCTTCACGTTCACCCTTCGAATGCATCGCTTCAGTACCTTCCATGTATGAGTATTTACTTAATTAGGCGTAAATATATTTTAAAAAAGTTACGTCACCAAGTAACATGACAAAATAAGGTAATTTGGATAAATAAATCACGTGACGAATTGTTCAACTCATTTAGTTACTCAAGAAAGTCACATAATTTAAATAATCATGTGATATTAAATATAATTTCCATTCATCGTACAACTTTAGACTTTAAAACAGTTAAATTTTAGAGTACTGTATTATACATATAATTAAAGGGAACTGAAAACATCATCGTATGTTTTTTCAAATTACTGGATGTTAGAAAATCATACACTGATTTTGAACAATTCATTAGTTGATATACTTATCTTACTTACGTGATTTCGACATGTAATTTTGTGTCGTTACTTTTTTAATAAGAGTCTACTGAATACTAAAAAGCACAAATAATACGGCGCTAGAACCATCAATACGGTATATACCATTAAGGTGGCACACTCGCAATAATATTACATAATAAATAAGCCCTTCGTAAATTCGATACTCTTACTTTCGATTCTCATCAGTGAGAGATAACTGTTAACTACACCTGTTCAAGACTATAAGCATACGCAGAAGAAATGAGCAGATAGACGTAGCCTAACGCAGGTCATTGCTCTCTTCCGACGATTCTCATAATGGCCTGACTGAATGTTTACGAAAATTGAATCCATCTCACGATTTTGTCTATTTCTAATCAAGTGGACTAAAAGTTTAATAACCGTATGACATTTTTTTGAAATCTCTGTTATACACGTTTTATCTTTGCAATCTCGTTTCTAATTATTATAAAATATCGATGTTCAATCGAACCTTACAAAAAGAAATCGCGACATTTTCATAAACTTTGTATTCGGGACGCATATACCATAAATGTACAGCTTCTAATTGTTCACTTCTCGACACTGAAGTGTCAATGACATTGTAACTGCAACAGCGTGTCCACCTCTTTTAGTACAATACGTAGTTTCAATTTCAAGAAAGTCATATAGTCTACAATTCGTGAAAGTGTGCTGCATTAAATTAACCGAGGACGTAAATAAAATAATTAATTATATTGAAGTTGTTTAAAGAAATAAACAGTAAGAGCTGGAATTTTTTCCAGCTAAACATGTTTCCACAAAACACGCAATGGTAAGGTTTTTCGCCTTTATGAATCCCCTCTCATGAACACGCATATTCTACTTATATTCTTTATAGGTAATGTTCAGTAGATTGATCCTTATTAGGATTGAAATGTGCCGAACTGGGATGATCTGTCATTCGGTGGAGTACTAGGTCATGGTTTTTACTGCAAAAGGACGTTGCAGTATTTATTATTTTTACAACTTAAATTAATCATTGATATTGAATTACTAATGTATTTTTCTAACTCTTATGTTGTGTGCGTGCGTGCGTGCATGCGTGCGTACGTGTGTGTGTGTGTGTGTGTGTGTGTGTGTGTGTGTGTGTGTGTGTGTGTGTGTGGTACACTCAATCACTCACCTAAATAATTTTCCGCAATGCTCACACGGTATCTGTGCGGTTTCTCTGAGCTGAAAAAATAAAATATTAATTTTAACTCAAAGGCATTGAGTGGATTTTCTGAGACATGCAAAAATATTAAAATTAACATTTTTGTGTAGATATTAATATTTTTGCATGCCTCAGAAAATTCACTGAAATGTCTTTGAGTTAAAATTAACATTTTATTTCTTACAACGTGACTTTTTCCATGAAAACTTAATGCAAATTGGGTAAAAAACGTTTCACCACATCTTTCGCATTGATATAGTTTTACTTCAATATGTTTGTTATTTTCGTCATAATTATACCAAGTTGAACATGTCGGATCTTCAGACTGCACATCTTAATATCAATAAGAGCGAAAGATATGAAGAAAATTTGAAAAAAAATGACGTAAATGTGATAATTATTAAAATACAATGCAGAAAGATATCAAAACTGAAGATTTTAGTTCTGAACTTCATAAGTCTTACCGTGCTGCTGAGGATTTTGCGGAGGTATATTTTCTTCGTTACTTTTTCCCTCTTGTTGATTCATTTTTTGTTTTGGGAATAAACTTTCACACTTCAGGGTTATTTTTTATTTCAATTTATTGCAATGTTCCGTATACTGCCTTTGTACTTAACACGTTCTAAATATATTTTACTTTGTTATTATATCCACCTTAAATCATAGAAATAAGCAATTTTTTAATAATACATTTAAGTTATAATATACTGATAGTCAGGGCCGGGCAAAATATTATACATCAAAAGGTAATAATTGAGATAGAAAATACAAAATATAAAATATTGTTGTATTTCAATTACATTATTAAAAATGCTTTTAATTTTTCAGTTTAAAATACAAAGTACGAGTATTTCGAAATTTTTTATTTCAAATACAAAATTCTTTTTTTTATATAAAAATATAAAATGCTTCCAAAATTTTTACTTGAAATACAAAATGCTATCTATGAGTTAATGCGCATAAGAGAATTTATTTAAACTCAAATTTGATGGATCCATTTCAAATGAAATACTGAAAAGAATCCTTTATTATTAGGTCCTAATAATTTTTAGATCATTTCTTGTTGGATAAACCTTTGCACCAGTTTATCTTTCATCCTTTTTTCACCGTGTGAAGAGAAAAGATGAAGTAATGCAAAAGTTCAACAAAAAGAACAAACTTCTTTGCAACATTTGTAATAAATTTTTCTCATACGACAATTACAAATAAAAATATAGAAATTGTATTTAAAATTGTATTAAAGTATATTAAATAACCTATTTGAAATAAAATATACAAGTTATCTTCTTCTCTTTTATTTGAAATATGCCCGGCCCTGCTAACATATCTTATTGAATCTGATAAGAATGTAACAGATAGGTATGTTATAACACGATTAAAATATAAATGTAGCAGGTATTTATAGTTAATATAATCTCTGGCATTAGACATTCTGTACCCGTATTCATAGTTGTGCCTTATACTTAAAATTTCCTTAAGTTTATCTTCATATGTGCTATACGAATTATATTACGGGTTACTGAGCGTCTAAAGATGAATTAGTGGAAGCCTTATTTATAAGGTCTGATTATGAATACGGGCTATAATGATTTAATAACTTATATTCAAATACTTATAGCTTAAGCGTTGTAATCAGAACGAAGAAGTACGGTTGAATTTCAAATTGCTTGCTGACGTCTAAACACGTCAAAATCTTAGGAAATACTGTGTCAAGGTCTATATATGATATGTGTACTTTTGTACCATAGATATACATAAACTTATATGTGTTCGTATATAAATATACATATAGGTGATTCTATGGAAAGCCGATATGACATTTTATTCTAGTGGTAAGTCTTCGATATTGTTTATATTTTCGTAAAAACCACTTGTACATATACATCTTATATAATGTATTGTTATTTTGTGATATATAAACGTTTACTCATTTTAAATTAATTTAGTTTTTATTAATTTCTTTCTTCATGTAAAATATGTATGTACAATTTCAATTTTATATTAAATTTTATTGAACCACGAGAATTAAAAGCAGTGTCTTATTATCTTGTGATCAGAATCGTGACTAGCAAAATTAACGTGTTAAATATTTTTAAAGCGTTATATTATGTTACGACGGAAGATTAATAAACATCGTATCAAAACGCATTGTTTAAATTAAAATATTTTTAATGATTTAATAACGGTATAAGAAAATATGGTAATTATTTAGAATAGGGGAGGCAGCACCGATGACCTTGACCTTGACATATGTTATCAAGGTCATGATTCTGAGTAACTTTGCCTTAACAACTAGCCGACGCTCGCCCTTCGTTAAAAAGTTATTAACAATCATAGTTTTAACGTATGCTATCATGTATGATATGAAGTACTATTCTACACCTTTTCCTGTTCAGAAACGTTGAACTTTCCACGCGAAGTAACTTTCACCCCCTCCCCCCCCTGCACAGGGGCACACGACTTCTACGATTGTACTGTTGCTATGATAGTACTGTCGGGGCAGACCTCTGTGACGGTGTGGGTGCGGGTGTGTGTGTGTGTGTGTGTGTGTGTGTGTGTGTGTACACACACACACACACACACACACACACACACACACACACACACACACACACACACACACACACACACACACACACACATACACGGGCGGGTGCAAAGAGGTGGCCTTCGGCCACCGCCCCGCACCCACACCGTCGACAGAGATCTACCCCGACAGTACAATCATAGCAACAGTATAATCGTAGAAGTCGTGTGCCCCTTCACAGGGAGTTGGTGGAGGTAAGAGTTACTTCGCGTGGAAAGTTTAACGTTTCTAAACAGAAGGAGATGTAAAATAGTACTTGTTATAATACATATATGGCAGAAATGATACGTTAATATGTATAATTTCCGAGAAATGGTACGTTAATTTTGAAACTTTTTTTGTTAATAACTTTTTAACGGACAGTGACCGCCACCTAAAACCTGCGGGAGGTTACTCAGGGTCATGACCTTGACAACATATGTTAAGGTCAAGATCATCGGGGGAGGCTCCCCTTTTCTAGATATTTACCAAAAATTGTTACATATTTAAAGATGAAAACCTAAGATTTAGTTCATATCTCTTCTTACTTATTTAAAGATTTTCTAATTACATCCATTATTACATCCAAGAACTAATAAATAAACCAGTAAAAATTTCAATGTTAAAGCATTATAAATTTTTATTGTACTTGAAAACATTGACATCAGGGAAAACTATACTATATTATTCGATTAAATATACAATATTTTCCAAACAATATATGAAATTACAAAATTGTATCGATTACATGCATAATATACATCATTAACGAAGAATATTGTCGTAATGCTGGCACTAAAAAATAAAATCAAAACGCAAAAAACTATAAATCAAAAATATTACAAATTCTTATTTCTTAAAAATGAAAAAAATCTTAGATAAGGTACATTTCTTTTTATACTCAAATAAAGATTTTTTTATTACATGCATCGTGGTATATTTTTTCTATTCCACATTATTTGACCATTTAATAAGATTATTCCACACATTTAGGGTATGTATCGTCTTCACGTTCACCCTTCGAATGCATCGCTTCAGTACCTTCCATGTATGAGTATTTACTTAATTAGGCGTAAATATATTTTAAAAAAGTAACGTCATCAAGTAACATGACAAAATAATGTAATTTGGATAAATAAATCACGTGACGAATTGCTTAACTCATTTAGTTACTCAAGAAAACTGTGTAATTTAAATAATCATGTGATATTAAATATAATTTCCATTCATCGTGCGACTTTAGACTTTAGAACAATTAAATTTTAGAGTACTGTATTATACATATAATTAAAGGGAAATGAAAATATCAGCGTATGTTTTTTCAAATTACTGGATGTTAGAAAATCATATACCGATTTGGAACAATTCATTAGTTGATATACTAATCATATTTACGTGATTTTGACATGTAATTTTGTGTCGTTACTTTTTTAATAAGGATCTACTAAATACTAAAAACACAAATAATACAGAGTGAATCGTTAATACGATATATACCATTAAGGTAGCACACTCGCAATAATATCACACAATAAATAAGCCCTTCGTAAATTCGACTACGATACCCTCACTTTTGATTCTCGTCAGTGAGAGATAACTGTTGACTGCACCTGTTCAAGGCCACAAGCATACGCAGAAGAAACGAACAGTTAGACGCAACCTAACGCAGATCATTGCTCTCTTTTGACGATTCTCATAATGGCCTGACTGAATGTTTACGAAAATTGAATCCATCTCACAATTTTGTCTATTCCTAACTAAATAGATTAAAAGTTTAATAATCGTATGACATTTTTTGAAATCTCAGTTTTACACGTTTCATCTTTGCAATCTCGTTACTAACTAAAATATCGATGTTCATTCGAACTGTACAAAAAAGAATCGCGACATTTTCATAAACTTTGTATTCGGGACGCATATAAATGTACAGCTTCTATAATTATTCAATTCTTGACACTGAAGTGTCAATGTCATTGTAACTGCAACAGCGTGTCCACGTTTTTTAGTACAATACATAGTTTCAATTTCTAGAAAGTCATATAGTCTACAATTCGCGAAAGAGTACTACATTAAATTAACCGAAGACGTAAATAAAATAATTAATTACATTGAAGTTGTTTAAAGAAATAAACAGTGTAAGACCTTTGAAATGTTTCGTTCTTTAAACGCTTTATCAACGTTACACTTCTATCCCTATTGGTGCAAAATGACAATAGAATATCACATAAACATAATTATTAGTTGAAATAAATATATATACTATTATGTAAGCATTTATATTATTATATTAATTATATATAATATGTAATATTTTATACTTTTTGAAATTGTGATACTATTCTATAGATGTCATACGTTCATTTATGTAATATTATTCGTATTGTTTTCTTAATAAGAGACAAATATTACTATTGCATTCACATTTCGGTAATTATTTTTATAGTACGGTAATTTATGTCCCCATTCCCCAGTAACAAAAATGTCTTAGCTATCAATGTTGCTAATATACAGTTTTTATAATTCGAATAATATTATACAGCAAAATTGTGTAATAGTAACCCTGAATAATAATATAATATTTTCAGAATTAGTCACACATTCATCCATTAAAAGGGCAACATATATTATTTAATATATTATTTAATATTTTAAAATTGTATGAAGTAATCCTAAAGGATAAAATTGAATTTCTAGGATATGTTTAATATATCCTTAGTTCGCAATTTGATTTGAAATCAGTTAATTTTTAGGATTTGTTGATTTGATAATTTGTAGATTTCATTTACTAAGTTTTGGAAAATGGATAGATTTCATCGATGAAACGATGGTAAACTGTCGTTTCTGTTCGAAAATTAATAGAAAATGTACTTGATACGAAAAAAGGTCAATTAATACCGATTTGATCTGGACCAAGGAGCTAAAATTTATTTAATAGAGCGTTTTTACGATACCATTTATCCCAGATATGGTGAATGCTAAAGTCACGTTCATCTTTATCTTCACACTTAACTAAGAAAGGATAATGTGATTTTAGCGTTCACCCTATCTGGAATAAACGGTATTGTAAAAACTACTTATTATAAATTATTATACGCTTATAAGGATGCTACTTATATTACAATATACCTTAGAGTGTCTAGTATTAAAATTATATCCACTGGAAATGTCCCATCTATAAAACTATATCTTGAAAAAATATCACTTAAAAATGTGTTCTTACAGTTGTAACAAAAATTATCTAGATACGAAGAATTAGCTAAAATATATAAATGATTAGTAAGCATTGCGATACTACATATGTTTGACGACTAACCAGTATAGATGACAGAGGTTAAATTTATACTTAAACATTTAATGAAATGTAGAAAGGAAATTAATGTATGGCATCTATTCATGTAAAGGTTAATCATCTTTTTATATGGTTTGAGTAATTATCAATTTCTTAACTGCCAGTTAATAAGCGTAGTTCAAACACCTACTAATATTTTATTTTAAGATTTTCCTTAAATCTTTATAACACATTGAATTTTTTTATGTGAATGGCCCTAATTGCGTTTTAGCTTTAGAGAATACAGCAGAACACGTTTGGTATAATAGGACTATATAATTTAGCTATAGCTAAAAAAAATTATTTGTGGTACCAGATGTATGTTGCCATATTATCACTTGATGCTACAGATGTAATCGACAGCTATATTTCTCATAAAGATTGTTGTAGTTATACTATCGAAACTCATATTTATGCAATATAATAATTTATAATTGGCAATAAGAAATAAATTTTTTAGAAGGTATTGCTAGAATAATACTACTATAAATTCTATATGTGATAAACATTTTAGCAGATACGAAAAGTAGCTATAATTTTACGCTGCAACACCTAGAAATCTGTCTCCATCAGCAAAATATTTTTTTGTGTGATTACATCTGTATTCTCAACATATCTCATTGTTCGTTGGTTATTGCTCTTATTAAGGGTACATATAATTTTTTCGGATTATCTACCCCATCAAGGATGTCATTCGCAGTCCATTTTATTATATAGCATTGTGGTTGAAAGTGTGACCCTAAAAAAAATAATTAATTATTCCTACAGTGTATGGAATTTAAATGTTTTTCTTGAAAACGTAGCAAAAATCAGTATTACGTTATTATATAGAACTTTTTTAATTAAATTATTGATCTCCTATACACTTTAGACTTTATGACATTTAAATTCTGGATACCCCGTATATTGACCACAATGTTGTATACATAATAATATTATTATTATTTCATATGCCAGAAATACGAAAAGAAATAATATTGTGATAATAGAATAAATAATTTTTTTAACGTATAATCTAATTTTGGTTGCTTACACAAAATATTATTTCTTTAAAATTCTACAAACTAAACAGTGCGATACGGATTTTTATCACTATTTTACAGAATTTTGACTATTGAGATCTGATTAAAAATACTTCAATGCAAACAGAAAATTAACATATTTACATATAACTAATGTATAGAAACGTAACGCCGTTCAAGTAAGAAAGAATTGGAGAAACGATAATTTTATAGCACGTACCTCACAAGGATGCCATTTAATTTTGTACTCCGAGTCTATATGATAATCTAGGTACCAATTGGAATGGGAATTCTTTTCACATAGTTTAGATTCGTAAACACATTAATTACTTCTATAAACCTTTTTGTGTCGTTTTAGACTTGATATATGTCTGTAAAGTTGCAGTAGCAATATTTATCATTTGTTACAACTTTATTTTAATTTATGAGACGAATTATCAAATAATATTTCTTTGTTTATTGCTATTCAATAAATTATCCATCTATACATTCTACCACGAATCTCACAATGATAAGGTCGTACCGCCTATATGAATTATTTCATGTTGATGGCGCAGACGCGATAAAAAACTAAACGCTTTACCACAAGTTTCGCATTTATACGATTTACCTTTAGTATGTAGGTTTCTATTAGACTTGTAACGTTCCTCATTGAAATGCTGTTCCACCTCGTGGGTTCTCAGGTTTGTTTTCCGACTGCAAAATGACAATTTCAATATTTACTATTTTTGATCAGATAATTTAATCGCTGATATTGAATTTACAAGATTTTTCCTAATTCTTGTTTCGTGTGTGTGTGTTGTTCACTATAAATACTCACCTAAACATTTTTCCACAAAACACTCAATGGTAAGGTTTTTCGCCTTTATGAATCCTCTCCTGAACACGCATATTCTACTTATACTCTTTATTACGTCCAATATATAGGTCCTTATTAGGATTGAAACGTTTCGTACTGGGATGCTGTGTCAGTGGGCTATTATCTTGTGGAGTATTACGTCTTTTTTATTACTGCACAAAAGGACGTTGCAATATTTATTATTTTTTACTACTTAAATTAATCATTTATATTGAATTATCAATGTACTTTTTTAACTCTTATGCTGTGTGTGTGCGTGCGTGCGTGCGTGCGTGTGTGCGTGCGTGCGTGCGTGCGTGTGTGCGTGCGTGCGTGCGTGCGTGTGTGTGTGTGTGTGTGTGTGTGTGTGTGTGTGTGTGTGTGTGTGTGTGTGTGTGGTACACTTAATCACTCACCTAAATGCTTTTCCGCAAAGCTCACAACGGTATTGTCCGTTTAACTGCGCTGAAAAATAAAATGTTAATTTAACTCAAAGGCATTGAGTGGATTTTCTGAGACATGCAAAAATATTAAAATCAACATTTTTGTGTAGATGTTAATATTTTGCATGTCTCAGAGAATTTACTCAATGTCTTTGAGTTAAAACTAACACTATTTTTTACAGTGTGAATTGTTTCATGAAGACGTAAAGCCGATTTACACATATATGTTTTACCACATATTTCGCATTTATGTAGTCTTATTTCAACATGTTAAGCTGATTTGAACTTGTCGGAAATTCAGAGTGCACATCTTCATATTAATAAGAGCGATTGATATGAACAAAATTTGAAAAAAAATGTCGTAAATAATTATTAAAATACAATGCAGAAAGTTACCAAAACTGAAGAATTTAGTTCTTCATAAGTCTCTTACCGTGCTGCTGAGGTACATTTTGTTCGTTACTTGTTCCTTTTTGTCGATTCATTTCTTGTTTCGGGAATAAACTTTCACTCTTCAGGGTTATTTTTTATTTCAGTTTATTGCAATGTTCCGTATACTGCCTTCGTAATTAACACGTTCTAAGTATATTTTACTTTGTTATTATCCACCTTAAATCATAGAAATATGCAATTTTTTAATAATATATTAAAGTTATAATATGCTGACAGTCAGGGCCAGGCAAAATACATCAAAAGGTAATTGAGATAGAAAATACAAAATATAAAATATTGTTGTATTTGAATTACATTGTCAAAAATACATTCAATTTTTCAGTTTAAAATACAAAGTACCAATATTTCGAAATTGTTTATTTCAAATACAAAATTCTTTTTTCTATATAAAAATATAAAATACTTCCAAAATTTTCACTTGAAATATAAAATGCTATCTATGAGTTCATGCGCATAAGAGAATTTATTTAAACTCAAATTTGATGGATCCATTTCAAATGAAATACTGAAAAAAATTCTTTATTATTAGATCTTAATCATCCTTAGATCTGATCTTGTTGGCTGAACTTTTGCAACAGATTATCGTTTATCCTTTTTTCACTAGGTGAAGAGAAAAGATAAACTAGTGCAAAAGTTCAGCAAAAAGAACAGATTTCCTTGCAATTATAAATAAAGATATGGAAATTGTATTTAAAATTGTATTAAAGTATATTAAATAACCTATTTGAAATAAAATATACAAGATACCTTCTTCTCTTTTATTTGAAATATTAACGGCCCTGCTAACATATCTTATTGAATCTGATAAGAATGTAACAGATAGGATATGTTATAACAAAACTAAAACATAAATGTAACAGGTATTTATAGTTAATATGAAGCTGACTGAAGTTTGGAACGTTTTTGGAACGAATTTTTCAAAACGATTTCTCCCATTTCTCCTTTGGCACAGATGTTCCTCTGCATGCCAGAAAACAAATAGAAAACACCCCGATCGAATACACGCGTCGGAAGCCACCCTTATGGGCGAAAAACAACCCTCGAAACAACTTAAAAATTTTTCAAAGATCGTAGAATGATTTCTCCCATTTCTCCTTTTGCACAGAGGTCACTCTGCATGCCAGACAATAAATAAAAAATACCACGATCGAATACATGCGTCGGAAGCCACTCTTACGGGCGAAAAACCACCCTCGAAACAACTTAATAAAGTGGTTTTTCTCCCATAAGGGTGCCTTCCGACACATGTATTCGATCACTCACTCTGCATGCCAGACAATAAATAAAAAATACCACGATCGAATACATGCGTCGGAAGACACCCTTATGGGCGAAAAACCACCCTCGAAACAACTTAATAAAGTGGTTTTTCTCCCATAAGGGTGCCTTCCGACGTATGTATTCGATCGGGGTGTTTTCTATTTATTGTCTGGCATGCAGAGTGAGCTCTGTGCAAAAGGAGGAATGGGAGAAATCATTCTACGAT
>NW_017277017.1:2940669-2953407 GCF_001594065.2 Cyphomyrmex costatus
CGTGTATTCGATCGGGGTGTTTTCAATTTGTTTTCTGGCATGCAGAGGAACATCTGTGCCAAAGGAGAAATGGGAGAAATCGTTTTGAAAAATTCGTTCCAAGAACGTTCCAAACTTCAGTCAGCTTTAATATGATCTCTGGCGTTAGACATTTTGTACTCGTATTCATAGTTGTGTCTTAATTTAAAATTTCCTTAAGTTTATCTTCATATGCTATACGAATTATATTACGGGCTACTGAGCGTCTAAAGATAAATTTGTGGAAGAATTAATTGTAAGGTATGATTATAAATATTGGCTTTAATGATTTAATAACTTATATGAAAATACTTACAGCTTAAGAGTTATAATCAGAACGAAGTACGGTTGAATTTCAAATTGCTTGCTGACGTCTAAAGACGTCAAAGTCTTGAGAACTACTGTCAAGGTCTATATATGATATGTGTACCTTTGTACCATACATATACATAAACTTATATGTGTTCGTATATAAAAATACATTTAGGTGATTCTATAGAAAACCGATATGACATTTTTGTCCTAATGGCAAGTCTTTGATATTGTTTATATTATATGCCTTCCAACAAGCGACACGGTGCGATACAGTGATCATCTCATCCTTGTTTAACATTGGTGAACAACAAGGACATACTGATACACCGTGTCACACCCTGTCATGTGTGTCCCTTGTTGGGAGGCACCCACTGTTTTCGTAAAAATTACTTGTACATATGCAACTTATATAATGTATTGTTATTTTGTGATATAAACGTTTACTCATTTTAAATTAATTTAGTTTTTATTAATTTTCCTTCACGTAAAATATATATGTACAATTTCAATTTTATATTAAATTTTATTGAACCACGAGAATTAAAAGCAGTGTCCTATTATCTTTTGATTACAATCATGACTAGCAAAATTAATGTGTTAAATATTTTTAAAGCTTTATATTATGTTACGAAGGAAGATTAATAAACACTGTATAAAAACGCATTGTTTAAATTAAAATATCTTTAATGATTTAGTAACAGTATAAGTAAATATTTTAATGTTAAAATTTATTCTCAATTTTCTAATATACTTGAAAAACAATGATATCAGAAAACTATATTAATCAACTGAGATATATATTTCCTAAACAGTATATAAAATTACATAATTGACTACATACATAATGTATATTATCATCGAAGAATATTGTTGTAATGCTGCCATTACGAAATAAAATTAAAATACAAAGAACTGTATACCAAAACCATTAAAAATTGTTATATAGTCAAAAATGAAAGCCCAAGAATTAGTTCATATCTCTTTTTACTTATTTAAAGATTTTCTAATTACATCCATTATTACATCCAAGAACTAATAAATAAACAAATAAAAATTTAAAGTGTTAAAACTTTACAATATTTTATTATACTTCAAAACAATGACATCAGGAAACTGTACTATATTATTCAATTAATATATAATATTTTCCAAACAATATATGAAATTATAAAATTGTATCGATTACATTCATAATACACATTATTAACGAAGAATCTTGTCGGTATACTGGCACTAAAAAATAAAATCAAAATGCAAAAAACAAAAATATTACAAATTGTTATTTCTTAAAAATGAAAAAATCTTAGATAAGGTACATTTTTTTTTATACTCAATTAGAGATTTTTTTGTTACATGCATCGTGATATATTTTTTCTATCCCACATTATTCAATTATTTAAAAAGATTTTTCCATACATTTAGGGTATGTATCGTCTTCACGTTCACCCATGGAAAGCATCGCTTCAATGTACCTTCCACGTATGAGTATTTACTTAATTAGATTTGAATGTATTTTAAAAAGGTTACGTCACCAAGTAACATGACAAAATAATGTAATTTGGATAAATAAATCACGTGACGAAATGTTCAACTCATTTAGTTACTCAAGCAAGTCGTGTAATTTAAATAATCATGTGATATTAAATATAATTTCCATTCATCATGCAACTTTAGACTTTAGAACAATTAAATTTGAGAGTACTGTATTATACATATAATTAAAGGGAAATGAAAATATCAGCGCATGTTTTTTCAAATTACTGGATGTTAGAAAATCATATACCGATTTGGAACAATTCATTAGTTGATATACTTATCTTACTTACGTGATTTCGACAATTTTGTGTCGTTACTTTTTTAATAAGGATTTACTAAATACTAAAAACACAAATAATACAGTGCTTGAATCGTTAATACGATATATACCTTTAAGATAGGACACTCGAAATAATATCACAACAATAATTAAGCCCTTCGTAAATTCGATTACGATACCCTCACTTTCGATTCTCGTCAGTGAGAGATAACTGTTGAATGCACCTGTTCAAGGCCACAAGCATACGCAGAAGAAACAGATAGACGCAGCCTAACGCAGGTCACTGCTCTCTTTCGACGATTCTCATAATGGCTTGACTGAATGTTTACGAAAATTGAATCCATCTCACGATTTTGTCTATTCCTAACTAAGTGGACTAAAAGTTTAATAATCGTATGACAGTTTTTTGAAATATCAGTTTTACACGTTTCATCTTTGCAATCTCGTTTCTAACTATTATAAAATATCGATGTTCATTCGAACCTTACAAAAAGAAATCGCGACATTTTCATAAACTTTGTATTCGGGACGCATATACCATAAATGTACAGCTTCTAATTGTTCACTTCTCGACACTGAAGCTAGTGCCAATGACATTGTAACTGCAACAGCGTGTTCACGTCTTTTAGTACAATACATAGTTTCCATTTCAAAAAAGTCATATAGTCTACAATTCGCGAAAGTGTACAACATTAAATTAACCGAAGACGTAAATAAAATAATTAATTATATCGAAGTTGGTTAAAGAAATAAACAGTAAGAGATGGAATTTTTTCCAGCTAAACATGTTTCCACAAAACACGCAGTGGTAAGGTTTTTCGCCTTTATGAATCCCCTCTCATGAACACGCATATTCTACTTATGCTCTTTATAACGTCCAAGAGATAGATCCTTATTAGGATTCAAATGTTCCGTACTGGGATGATCTGTCATTCGGTGGAGTACTAGATCTTTTTTTTCACTGCAAAAGGACGTTGCAATATTTATTATTTTTTACTACTTAAATTAATCATTTATATTGAATTATCAATGTACTTTTTTAACTCTTATGTTGTGTGTGTGCGTGCGTGCGTACGTGCGTACGTGCGTGCGTGCGTGCGTGCGTGCGTGTGTGTGTGTGTGTGTGTGTGTGTGTGTGTGTGTGTGTGTGTGTGTGTGTGTGTGTGTGTGTGTGTGATATACTTAATCACTCACCTAAATGCTTTTTCACAAATCTCACAACGGTATCGTTCGTTTGATTGCGCTGTAAAAAATAAAACGTAAATTTTAACTCAAAGGCATTGAGTGGATATTCTGAGACATGCAAAAACATTAAAATTAATATTTTTGTGTCGATGTTAACATTTTTGCATGTCTCAGAAAATTCACTCAAATGTCTTTGAGTTAAAATTAACATTTTATTTTTTACAGTGTTAATTGTTTTATGAAGACGTAATGCGAATTTACACTTATACGTTTTACTACATATTTCGCATTTATGTAGTCTTATTATTTCAGTAGGTTCGTCTATATTAAGCTGATTTGAACTTGTCGGAAATTCAGAGTGCACATCGTAATATTAATAAGAGCGATTGATATGAAGAAAATTTGAAAAAAATATCGTAAATGTGATAATTATTAAAATACAATGCAGAAAGTTATAAAACTGAAGAATTTAATTCTGAACTTCATAAGTCTTACCGTGTTGCTGAGGTACATTTTTTTCGTTACTTGTTCCCTGTTGTCGATTCATTTCTTGTTTTGGGAATATAAACTTTCACTCTTCAGAGTTATTTTTTATTTCAGTTTATTGCAATGTTCCGTATACTGCCTTCGTACTTAACACGTTCTAAATATATTTGACTTTGTTATTATCCACCTTAAATCATAGAAGTAAGCAATTTTTTAATAATACATTGAAGTTATAATATACTGATAGTCAGGGCCGGACAAAATATTATATACATCAAAAGGTAATTGAGATACAAAATACAAAATACAAAATATTTTTGTATTTGAATTACATTATTAAAAATACTTTCAATTTTTCAGTTTAAAATATAAGGTACCAATATTTCGAAATTTTTTATTTCAAATACAAAATTCTTTTTTTTATATAAAAATATAAAATGCTTCCAAAATTTTCACTTGAAGTACAAAATGCTGTCTATGAGTTAATGCGCATAAGAGAATTTATTTAAACTAAAATTTTGATGAAGATCCATTTCAAATGAAATACTGAAAAGAATCCTTTATTATTAGGTCCTAATCCTTAGATGTGTTCTTGTTGGCTGAACTTTTGCATCAGTTTATCGTTCATCCTTTTTTCACCAGGTGAAGAGAAAAGATGAACTAGTGCAAAAGTTTAGCAAAACGATCAGATTTCTTTGCAATTACAAATAAAAATATGGAAATTGTTTTTAAAATTGTATTAAAGTATATGAAATAACCTATTTGAAATAAAATATACAAGATACCTTCTTCTGTCTTATTTGAAATATGCCGGCCCTGCTAACATATCTTATTGAATCTGATAAGAATGTAACAGATAGGTATGTTATAACAAGACTAAAATATAAATGTAGCAGGTATTTAAAGTTAATATAATCTCTGTCGTTAGACATTATGTACCCGTATTCATAGTTGTGCCTTACACTTAAAATTTTCTTAAGTTTATCTTCATATGTGCTATACGAATTATATTACGGGCTACTGAGCGTCTAAAGATAAATTTGTGGAAGCCTTAATTTTAAGGTATGATTATAAATACAAGTTTTAATGATTTAATAACTTATATTCTAATACTTACAGCTTAAATGTTGTAATCAGTACGAAGAAGTACGGTTAAATTCAAATTGCTTGCTGACGTCTGAACACGTCAAAGTCTTGGGAACGTCTGTGTCAAGGGCTACATATATTATGTGTACTTTTGTACCATACATATACATAAACTTATATGTGTTCGTCTATAAATATACATATAGGTAATTCTATGGAAAGCCGATATGACATTTTGTCCTAGCGATAAGTCTTCGATATTGTTTATATTATGTGCCTTCCAGCAAGCGACACGGTGCGATACAGTGATCATCTCATCCTTGTTTAACATTGGCGAACAACAAGGACATACTGATACACTGTGTCACACCGTGTCATGTGTCGCTTGTTGGAAGGCATCCACTGTTTTCGTAAAAATCACTTGTACATATACATCTTATATAATGTACTGTTATTTTGTGATATAAACGTTTTAAATTAAACTCATTTTAAATTAATTTAATTCATATTAATTTGACTTTATATAAAATCTATTAATTAAATTTCAATATCTTATATTAAATTTTGTAAGATGCGATGAATAAAGGCAAAGCTTTATTATCATCTTCTAGTAATTACCAGTGTTAAGTTGGCCCCTCAACATTTGAAAAAATTCAGTTTCTAAAGCATTTCGATTGCTTATCGTTTACAAATTTTTGCACGCTAGTCCAGCACTTTAGAACAAAAAGAAGCGTTTAAACACAAAAATTCCGATTTATTTGAACATTGTTAAATACCTCCATTTAAGCGAAAGAAATGAAGTCTGAAAACTTCCCTACGTTAGCTTGTACAGTGAGTTTTTTAACGAACATAGAAGTGTTGAAATTTCGATTTTCTGCTATTATCTTCTGCCCTATCATTTTTACGACCTAAGTAGATTCATAATAAAAGAAAGATAATAAAATTCTGTAGAAAATTATTTACTGGTCGTACCTCATACTATCAGTAGTTCTCAAGATAGATTTTTTTAAGGGACTCACATTTTCGAACGTTACGTAAATTTGTTCTATCTTCGCGAATATCTCAAATTAGCTACATCTATGTGCAAAACGCATATAACAAAATCAAAAGAGTATTTAATTACCCGCAAAATGGAACTTTACTAAATGTCGTACGTCCGATAGTTCCGGAGATATCATTTTTTTAAAGGCACTTTGATCTGCGAATATTATGCAAATAAAAGTTTTTCTTCGTAAATATATCGAAAATATCTTCTACACGGCTAATTTTACGCCAAAAATAGTTATTATCGAAATGAAAGATATTAAATTTCTTGCTGTTTGTTTTTTAATGATTTGTATATGGCTAATAATTATTAGGTTATAGATAAAAAATCTTTATTATACGAGTTTCTGAGTATATTTTTGTAAATAACTTATTCTTGATTTGTTTGAGGTGAAAAAAGCATAGATATTATGAGAAAGCTTATAAAATTATCTTTAAAATTAAATTTTTTTAATCTCGTGCGATAAATAGTTTCCGAGATACAACCTTGGAAAGTTTCATAATATATTGATGTAAACAAAGTCCTATCGATTCATGACAACTTTTAAGCACACTAATTGCTATTTGAACCTATTTTCCATAGTCGATCTCTTTCGAAACTTTAATTGTTAATAACTTTTAAGCTATATGTGTGCAAACAAAAATCGAAGTGTGGAAACATGTTGAAACATGTGCAAACGATGAGCAATCGAATGAGATTAAAAAATTAATTTTTTCAAAATTTTTGGGTAGTTAATTTCACACGGTTCTAGTAATTGGAATCATGGTTATCAATATTAATGCGTTAAACATTTTAATGATCATACTATGTTACAACCAGTGTTGTGCATAGATGATTTTAAAATTAGCTAGATAAAGATAAGATGAAAATTTGAAAATTTATCTTAGATAAGATAAAGATGATTACATTTAAATTAATCTAGATAATATAGATAAATTTATCTGACAATTTATCTAAAAATTCTAGATAATTTTTTATGTTTAAGACTATTTATAAATTAAGAATCAGTTTTTTCTCAAAATAATTAAAAAATATTAAATTTTAATATGTAACTTTGTCTCTTACAATGTCTCTCACAATTTTCAAAAAAATAATGAAGAATCACATAAAAATTCTATACAGTCCTTTTCCTCTATATTAGTTGCATGAAAGCAAGCATGTCATAATCATTGCGGTTATGAATAATACGTTGTATTATGAATAATAGTGTATCTTATAATATTAATAATAACATTCTTTTAAACATAGTGAAAGACATAGGTCAAAAACTTTTTTCGATTTCGGATTAGTGTCGTCCATGAATCGAGCATCGCATACTACGATAAAACATCAACGAAGTGAGAAGTAGGAACAGTAGAGTGTGAATACCGACACGATACATTTCGATTTCAAGCAAAAAAAATACCGACTTTGGGCAGCTCTGGGTTAATCAATCAGAATTGAGCGTCCTAGTGCAGGAATAAAAAGATCATTTGAGAGCAATGTGAATGATTATATATTCTATTAGATGCACTCACTCTCTTCCTGAGGCTGAAAATTTTTCTGTAAACATGAACTACGTAGAAGAAAAAATTATAATATTTTCACATTTTTAGAGCAATGTAAAATATAAACCAAAGTATCTAAACATCATTCTAGATAAAGATGATACTTTTTTTTCATCTAAAATGCAGATAAAGATAATTAATATTTTTATTATCTAGATAAAGATAAGATGGCATCAAAATTTCATCTAGATGATCATCTAGATAATTTTATCCAGATAAGATCGAACACTGGTTACAACGAAAGATAAACAAACAAAATATAAAAAGGCATTGCTTGAATTAATATATTATTACAGAATTAATAAATGTACAAGTAGAAATTTCAATATTATAATTTATACAATTTTCTATTATACTTGAAAAACAATGATATCAGGAAACTATACTATATTATTCAATTTAGATATATATTTCGCAAATAATATATAAAAGTATAGAATTGACTACATACATAATATACATTAACATCGAAGAATATTGTCGTAATGCTGCCATTAAGAAGTAAAATTAAAATGCAAAGAACTGTATACCAAAACCATTACAAATTATTATATAGTTAAAAATGAAAGCCTAAGATTTAGTACATATCTCTATTAATTATTTAAAAATTTTCCAATTACATCCATTATTACATCCATTAGTAAAAATTTTAATGTTAATGCTTATACAATTATTTATTCCACTTAAAAACAATGATATCAGGAGACTGTACTATATTATCCAACTTAAATATATATTATTTTCCAAATAATATACGAAATTACAAAATTGTATCGACTACATACGTAATACATATTAACGAAGAATATTGTCGTAATGCAATAAGTCTGATCTAAAAAATAAAATCAAAATGCAAAAAACTATAAATAAAAAATATTACAAAATGTTATTTCTTAAAAATGAAAAAATTCTTAGATATGTCACATTTCTTCTTATACTCAATTAAAGATTTCTTTATTATATGCATCGTGATACATGTTTTCTATTCCACATTATATATTCGATTATTTAATAAGATTATTCCATACATATAAGGTATGTACCGTCTTCACATTCACCCATAAAAATCATCGCTTCATGTACCTTCCATGTATGAGTATTTAATTAATTAGGCGTAAATGTATTTTAAAAAAGGTACGTCACCAAATAACATGACAAAATAATGTAATTTGGATAAATAAATCACGTGACGAATTGTTCAACTCATTTAGTTACTCAAAAAAGTTGCATAATTTAAATAATCATATGATATTAAATATAATATCCATTTATCGTGCAACTATAGACTTTAGAACAGCTAAATTTTATAGTACTGTATTATATAATTAAAGGGAAATGAAAATATCAACGTATGTTTTTTCTAATTACTGGATATTAGAAAATCATATATCGATTTGGAACAATTCATTAGTTGATATACTAATCTTATTTACGTGATTTCGACATGTAATTTTGTGTCGTTACTTTTTTAATAAGGGTCTACTACATACTAAAAAGCACAAATAATACGGCGCTAGAACCATCAATACGGTATATACCATTAAGGTGGCACACTCGCAATAATATCACGCTATAAATAAGAACTTCGTAAATTCCATTACGATACCCTCACTTTTGATTCTCGTCAGTGAGAGATAACTGTTGACTGCACCTGTTCAAGGCCACAAGCATACGCAGAAGAAACAGATAGACGCAGCCTAACGCAGGTCATTGCTCTCTTTCGACGATTCTC
This sequence comes from Cyphomyrmex costatus, assembly GCF_001594065.2. NCBI lineage: Eukaryota > Metazoa > Arthropoda > Insecta > Hymenoptera > Formicidae > Cyphomyrmex > Cyphomyrmex costatus. The sequence continues at coordinate 2,949,900 of NW_017277017.1, forward strand.
ATAATGGCCTGACTGAATGTTTAAAAAAATTGTATCCATCTCACGATTTTGTCTATTCCTAACTGAGTAAGTGGATTAAAATTGTAATAATCGTATGACATTTTTTTGAAATCTCGGTTTCACACATTTCGTCTTTATAATCTCGTTTCTAACTAAAATATCGATGTTCATTCGAACCCTACAAAAGAATTCGCGACATTTTCATAAACTTTGTATTCGGGCGGCGAATAAATGTACAGCTTCTAATTGTTCACTTCTCAACACCGAAGTGTCAATGTCATTGCAACTGCAACACCGTGTCCACGTCTTTTAGTACAATACATAATTTTAATTTCAAGAAAGTCATGTAGTCCAAAATTCGCGAAAATGTACTCGATATGAAAAAAGGTCAACCAATAACGATTCGGTTTGGATAAAAAAAATTAACGCTTTACCACAGGTTTCGCATTTATACGAGTTACCTTTAGTATGTAGGTCTCTATTAGACTTGTAACGTTTGTCATTGAAATGCTGTTCCACCACATAGGATCTCAGATTTGTTTTCCAACTGCAAAATGACAGTTTCAAGATTTATTATTTTTGACCAGTTAATTTAGTCACTCTGATATTGAATTTACAAGAATTCTCCTAACTCTTGTTTCGTGTGTGTGTTGTTCACTATAAACACTCACCTAAACGCGCAATTTTTCCACAAAACACGCAATGGTAAGGTTTTTCGCCTTTATGAATCCTCTCATGAACACGCACAGTCTACTTACACACTTTATTACACGATTCGCATTTATATCATACACATCCAATAGATAGATCCTTATTTATTAGACTTGTGAGGCTTCCTATTGGAATGCTCTCCCATCTCGTGGAGTATTAGGTTTTCTTTTTTACTGCAAAAGGACGTTGCAATATTTATTATTTTTTACTAGTTAAATTAATCATTAATATTGAATTACCAATGTATTTTTCTAATTCTTGTGTGTGTGTGTGTGTGTGCGCGCGTGTGTATGTGTGAGTGTGTGTGGGGTACACTTAATCACTCACGTAAATATTTTTCCACAAAGTTCACAACGATATTGTTCGTCCTTATGAATTTTTTCATGAAGATTTAACGCCAATTTACACATAAATGTTTTACCACATATTTCACAATTATGTGTTATATCAGGTCTTGTATTAATACCTCCATACTGATAATGCCAATTTGAACATGTCGGAGATTCAGAGTGCACATCTTAATATTAATTAGAGCGATTGATATGAAGAAAATTTGAAAACAATGTCGTAAGTGTGTGATAATTATTAAAATACAATGCAGAAAGTTACCAAAACTGAAGAATTTAGTTCTGTACTTCATAAGTCTTACCGTGCTGCTGAGGTACATTTTGTTCATTACTTGTTCCTTTTTGTCGATTCATTTCTTGTTTCGGGAATAAACTTTCACTCTTCAGGGTTATTTTTTATTTCAGTTTATTGCAATGTTCCGTATACTGTCTTCGTAATTAACACGTTCTTAATATATTTTACTTTGTTATTATCCACCTTATATATATATATATATAAATCATAGAAATAAGCAATTTTTTAATAATACATTAAAGTTATAATATGCTGATATTCAGGGCCAGGCAAAATACATCAAAAGGTAATTGAGATACCAAATACAAAATATAAAATATTTCTGTATTTAAACTACATTATTAAAAATGTTTTTAATTTTTCAGTTTAAAATACAAAGTGCCAATATTTTGAAATCTTTTATTTCAAATAAAAAGTTCTTTTTTTTATATAAAATACAAAATGCTTCCATAATTTTTACATGAAATACAAAATGCTATCTATGAGTTAATGCGCATAAGAGAATTTATTTAAACTCAAATTTGATGGATCCATGTCAAATGAAATACTGAAAAAAATTCTTTATTATTAAGTCTTAATAATCCTTAGATCTCTTCTTGTTGGCTGAACTTTTGTATCAGTTTATCGTTCATTCTCTTTTCACTAGATGAAGAGAAAATATGAACTAGAGAAAAAGTTCAGCAAAATAAATAACAGATTTCCTTGCAATTACAAATAAAAATATGGGAATTGTATTTAAAATTGTATTAAAGTATACTAAATAACCTATTTGAAATAAAATATACAAGATATCTTCTTCTCTTTTATTTGAAATATGCCCGGCCCTGCTAACATATCTTATTGAATCTGATAAGAATGTAACAAATAGGTATGTTATAACACTACTAAAATATAAATGTAGTAGGTATTTATAGTTAATATAATCTCTGGGGTTAGACATTTTGTACCCGTATTCATAGTTGTGCCTTATACTTAAAATTTCCTTAAGTTTATCATCATATGTGCTATACGAATTATATTACGGGCTACTGAGCGTCTAAAGATAAATTTGTGGAAGCCTTAATTATAAGGTATGATTATGAATACTGGCTTTAATGATTTAATAACTTATGTGAAAATACTTACAGCTTAAGCGTTTTAATCAGAACGAAGAAGTACGGTTGAATTTCAAATTGCTTGCTGACGTCTAAACACGTCAAAATCTTGGGAACTACTGTGTCAAGATCTACATATGATATGTATACTTCTGTACCATATACATAAACTTATATGTGTTTGTATAAAATATACATATAGGTGATTCTATGGAAAGCCGATATGACATTTTGTCCTAGTGATAAGTCTTCGATATTGTTTATATTATGTGCCTTCCAACAAGCGACACGGTGCGATACAGTGATCATCTCGTCCTTGTTTAACATTGGGGAACAACAAGGACATACTGATACAAATACTGTGTCACACCGTGTCATGTGTGTCGCTTGTTGGAAGGCACCCACTGTTTTCGTAAAAACCACTTGTACATATACATCTTATATAATATATATTATCATCGAAGAATGTGTTGTAATGTTGCCATTAAGAAGTAAAATCAAAATGCAAAGAACTGTATACCAAAACCATAAAAAATTGTTATATAGTTGAAAATGTAGGCATAATATTTAGTACATATCTCTTTTTATTTATTTAAAGATTTTCTAATTACATCCATTATTACATCCAAGAACTAATAAATGAACTTATAAAAATTTTAATTCTAAAGCTTTTACAGTTTTTTATTCTGCTTGAAAACAATAACATCAGGAAACTGTACTATATTATTTAAAAACCAAGAAATATGTATCCGAGGATCAGGCAATAGAGAATCAAAGGTTCTTTGTACACACGGGGACATAAATGCCTAGCCATCTGAATTTGTCGGAGTATCGGAACATATTCAAAATGCGTGTTTCTCTCTAAATATTAATGCATAATGACTGACAATTATTTGAAATACGGTAATGTAAAGTGATTATTACATATATAGAATCACTATGCACAAGTATAATTTTTTAACATTAACGTTTAATAATTAATTTATTAGTAATAAAATTATTATAACAATATTATTATTATAACGGTATTATTATTATAATAGTATTATTATTTTCACATC
>NW_017277017.1:2953502-2961632 GCF_001594065.2 Cyphomyrmex costatus
TATTATATTATATTATTATATTATATTATTATATATTATATTATGTTATTATATTATATAATATTATATATTATAGTACACTGTTATAATAATTTTATTACTAATAAATTGATTATTAAATTTTAATGTTAAAAAAATTATACTTGTGCATAGTGTTTCTATATATATATGTAATAATCACTTTACATTACAGTATTTCAAATAATTGTCGGTTAATATGCATGAATATTTAGAGAGAAAAACGCATTTAGAATATGTTCCGATACTCCGACAAGTTGAGATGGGTAGGCATTTATGTCCCTGTGTGTACGTAATTAATAATTTATTCTTTAAAAATATTAAAAAATAATGAACGTTTCGACTCTACTTTGGAGTTATTTTCAGCATAACTGATCTCTTCAATCCTCCGACTGTTTGAGACCAAGTCACCATCACAGATCTGATGTGCGATCTTAAACATTAAAGAAATATCAGAATGATGTTTTTATCAGAATGATGTAACAAATTTTAAAGTTATAATTTTGAGAATTTTGATTTAATTTATTGTGATATGACTTTTCTTTAATGTTTGAGGTCGCACATCAGATCTGTAAATTTGATGGTGACTTGGTCTCAAACTTTCGGAGGATTGAAGAGATTAGTTATGCTGAAGATGAATCCAAAGTAGAATCGAACCGTTCATTATTTTTCAATATCTTTAAAGAAGAAATTATTAATTACGTACAAAGAACCACGTCTGACTCTCTATTGCCTGATCCTCGGATACATATTTCTTGGTTTTTAAATATCGAGAGTTCGCAAGGAAATTACAATTACACTTGGCTTTGTTATATTATATAACTTAAACAATATAAGAAATTACAAAATTGTAGCGACTATATACATAATACACATTATTATTGAAGAATATTGTCGTAATGCTGGTACTAAAAAATAAAATCAAAATGTAAAAGCTATAAATAAAAAATATTACAAATTGTTATTTCTTAAAAATGGAAAAAATCTTAGATATGGCACATTTCTTTTTATACTCAATTAAAGATTTTTTTATTACATGCATCGTGATATATTTTTTCTATTCCTCATTATTCGATTATTTAATAAGATTTTTCCATACATTTAGGGTATGTATCGTCTTCACGTTCACCCATAGAATGCATCGCTTCAGTACCTTCCATGTATGAGTATTTACTTAATTAGGCGTAAATATATTTTAAAAAAGTAACGTCATCAAGTAACATGACAAAATAATGTAATTTGGATAAATAAATCACGTGACGAATTGTTCAACTCATTTAGTTACTCAAGAAAGTCACATAATTTAAATAATCATGTGATATTAAATATAATTTCCATTCATCGTGCAACTTTAGACTTTAAAACGGTTAAATTTTAGAGTACTGTATTATACATATAATTAAAGGGAACTAAAAATATCATCGTATGTTTTTTCAAATTACTTAGAAAATCATACATTGATTTTGAACAATTCGTTAGTTGATATACTTATCTTACTTACGTGATTTCGACATGTAATTTTGTGTCGTTACTTTTTTAATAAGGGTCTACTAAATACTAAAAAGAACAAATAATACGGCGCTAGAACCATCAATACGGTATATACCATTAAGGTGGTACACTCGTAATAATATTACATAATAAATAAGCCCTTTGTAAATTCGATTACGATACCCTTACTTTCGATTCTCATCAGTGAGAGATAACTATTAACTACACCTGTTCAAGGCTATAAGCATACGCAGAAGAAACGAACAGATAGATGCAGCTTAACGCAGGTCATTGCTCGCTTCCGACGATTCTCATAATGGCCTGACTGAATATTTACGAAAATTGAATCCATGTCACGATTTTGTCTATTCCTAACTAAGAGGACTTAAAGTTTAAAATAATCGTATGATATTTTTTTTAAATCTCAGTTTTACACGTTTTATCTTTGCAATCTCGTTTCTAACTAAAATATCGATGTTCATTCGAATCCTAGAAAAAAAATCGAGACATTTTAATAAACTTTGTATTCAGGACGCGTATAACTGTACAGGTTCTAATTGTTCACTTCTCGACACTGAAGTGTCAATGTCATTGTAACTGTCGTTTTTCTTTGAACATATATAGAAAATGTACTTGATATGAAAAAAGGTCAATCAATACCGATTTGATTCGGATCAAGGAGCTAAAATTTACTTAATGGGCGTTTTTACAATATTGTTTATCCCAGATATGGTGAATACTAAAGTCACGTTCATCTTTCTCTTCACACGTAACTAAAAAAGAATAACGTGTTTTTAGCTTTCACCCTGTTTGGGATAAACGGTATTGCAAAAACTCCTTATTATGAAATATTATACGCTTATAAGGATGCTACTTATATTACAATATACCTTAGAGTGTCTAGTATTAAAATTATATCCACTGGAAATGTCCCATCTATAAAACTATATCTTGAAAAAATATCACTTAAAAGAAAGTGATTTTACAGTTGTAACGAAAATTATCTAGATACGAAGAATTAGCTAAAATATATAAATGATTAGCAAGCATTGCGATACTACATATGTTTGACATCTAATCAGTATAGATGAAAGAGGTAGAATTTATACTTAAACATTTAACGAAATGTAGAATGAAAATTAATGTGTGGCATCTATTCATGTAAAGGTCAATCGTCTTGTTATAAGGTTTGAGTAATTATCATTTTCTTAACTTCCAGATAAATTGTGGATAACTTTATCCAGGAAATATCTCCTGGATAAATTGTATTCTAGAAGATATCTCCTAGATAATTGTTATCTAGGCTGCGTTCCGTTTCAGACATATGCGCGCATTTTATATAGTAAACGTCACGTATAGTATAGGGGAATGCGCGCATATGCGTGAAACGGAACGCAGCCCTAGACGTGAAGTAATTGGACATAAAATACATGGAAAAGACTAGTAGTAGCGGGAAACAAATAGATATATATGATCTTCACATCTAACATAGTTTATATAATCCTTCCAATTGTTTAGCATTTTAAAAAATTGTTACGTTGATGGCACATCAGCGCGATATGAGTAGTGCAGTGGATCGAGAATATCAGATCTCAATAAGAGCTGAACCCTTGAACAAGTCAAGTTGAGTATCACGTTATTATACCGGGCATAAGTTTATTATCTTTAGTGGCGCAGTGGACGTGTTACATCTTGGAGTACGAACTTAATCCTGCCGCATGACGAACATTCTAGATACGTGCAAAAGACTCAACGTAAGTAAGATTTCGGGGACTGTAAGTGTTAATAAGCGTCATTTAAACATCTATTAATATTTTATTTTAAGATTTTCCTGAATCTTTATACCACATTGAATTTTTTTATGTCGATGGCCCTAATTGCGTTTCAGATTTGGAGACTAAAGCAGAACACGCTTGGTATAAAAAGGTTATATAATTTAGGTACAGCTAAAAAAAATTAGTTATGATACTAGATGTACATTGCCATATTATCTCTTGATGCTACAGTTACATTCGGCAGGTATTATTCTTCATGAAGATTGTTCTAGTTATAGTATCAAAACTCATATTTATGCAATACAGTAATTTATAATTGGCAATAAGGTCTAAATTTTTTAGAAGGTGCTAGAGTGATGCTGCTATAAATTCTATAAGTCACATACAATATTTCATCTGATACGAAAAATAGCAATAATTTTACGCTGCAATACCTAGAAATCTATATCCATCAGCAAAATATTTTTTTGAATGATTACATCTGTACTCTCAACTTCCTTCATCGTTGATTGGTTATTACTCTTATTAAGGGTACATATAATTGTATCGGATTATCTATAATATCCCGTTGTCAATCGCAGTTCATTATTATATAGCATTGTGGTTGAAAGTGTGATCCTAAAAAATAAATAATTATTCCTACAGTGTATGGAATTTAAATATTTTTCTTCAAAACGTAGCAAAAACCAGTATTACGTTTTTATATAGAACTTCCTTTCTTAAATTATTAATCTTCTATACACTTTAGACTTTATGACACTCAAATTCTGGATACCCCGTATATTAACCGCAATGTTGTATACATAATAATATAATTATTATTTCATGTACCAGAAATACGAAAAGAAATAATATTGTGATAATAGAATATATAATTTTTTTTATGTATAATCTAATTTCGGCTGCTTATACAAAATCTTAATTTTCTTTAAAATTCTACAAACTAAACAGTGTGATACGGATTTTTATCATTATTGTACAGAATTTTGGCTATTGAGATCTGATTAGAAAGACTTTTATGCAAACAGAAAATTAACATATTTACATATAATTAATGTATAGAAACGTAAACGCAACGTCGTCCAAGTAAGAAAGAATTGAAGAAACGATAATTTCATAGCACGTACCTCACAAGGATGTTGTCATTTAATTTTGTACTCCGAGTCTATATGATAATCTAGGTACCAATTGGAATAGGAATTATTTTCACATAGCTTAGATTCGTAAACACATTAATTATTTCTATAAACCTTTTTGTGTCGTTTTAGTTTTGATATATGTCTGTAAAGTTGCAGTAGCAATATTTATCATTTGTTACAACTTCATTTTAGTTTATGAGACGAAATATCTAGAGTCCCTATAAGAGAGTTGTGTCAATCTGAAGTAAAATGGCGTCTAATTGGGACTCTAGCAGAAAGGAATGCTAGACCTTATACTACGAAGAGCGTAAAGTCATGGTGGCAGGCAAGACGAAAGCTTGCTAACATAAACGGCAACAAGACCTCGGTTTAAGTCCCGGCACCGGTGGAGTCTCGATATTTTTCTCGACCCAGCTCTTACAATATCAAAATTATAAGTAAGTCTATACATTATTATAAAGCTTTCGAATTAAAAATATATAAAAGATACAGATATTATGTAGTCGAAAATGACGTTCTAACATTGTCTACTTGTCAATATTATATAATTTAACGTAAATTCTACTCTTACAACTTTTAAAGTCTGAACCACCGCGTTCACATTACTCAAAAGTGGGGATATAACAGCATCGATGATTGGTTCCGCCATTTTACTTCAAAGCCAATGAAAATTTATACAAGATTGACACAACTCTCTTACAGGGACTCTAGAAATATCAAATAATTTCTTTGTTTATTGCAATAAAGTATCCACCTATACATTCTACCACCAATCTCACAATGATAATGTTGTACGTCTATATAAATTGTTTCATGTTGACGCGCGCAGACGCGATAAAAAACTAAACACTTTAACACAAGTTTCGCATTTATACGATTTACCTTTAAGTATGTAGGTTTCTATTAGACTTGTAACGTTCCTCATTGTAATGCTGTTCCACCTCGTGGGATCTCAGATTTGTTTTCCGACTGCAAAGTGACAGTTTCAATATTTACTATTTTTGATAATTTAATCACTCTGATATTGAATTTACAAGAATTCTCCTAACTCTTATTTCGTGTGTGTGTTGTTCACTATAAACAATCACCTAAATATTTTTCCACAAAACACGCAATGGTAAGGTTTTTCGCCTTTATGAATCCTCTCATGAACACGCATATTCTACTTACACTCTTTATTACACGATTCGCATTTATATTATGCACGTCCAATAGATTGTTCCTTATTAGGCTTGAAACGTTATATATCGGAATGCACTGTCTCCATGTGGATGTTTAGGGCTTTTTTGGTACTGCAAAAGGACATTGCAATATTTATTATTTTTTACTACTCAAATTAATCATTGATATTGAATTATCAATGTACTTTTCTGACTCTTATGTTGGGTGCGTGCGTACATGCGTGCGTCAGTGTGTGTGTGCGTGCGTGCGTGCGTGTGTGTGTGTGTGTGTGTGTGTGTGTGTGTGTGTGCGCGCGCGTGTGGTACACTTAATCACTCACCTAAATCTTTTTCCACAATACTTACAACGGAATGGTTTTTTTCTATGCACTGTAAAAAATAAAATGTTAATTTTAACTCAAAGATATTAGGTGGATCTTCTGAGACATGCAAAAAAGTTAAAATTAACATTTTTGTGTCGATGTTAACATTTTTGCATGTCTCAGAAAATTCACTCAATGTGTTTGAGTTAAAATTAACATTTTATTTTTTATAGTGTGAATTGTTTCATGAAGACGTAATGCCGTTTTACACATATATGTTTTATCACATATTTCGCATTTATGTAGTCTTATTTCAGCATGTTCGTCTATATTATGCCGATTTGAACTTGTCGGAGATTCAGAGTACATCTTAATATTAATAAGAGCGATTGATATGAAGAAAATTTGAAAAAAAATGTCGTAAATGTGTGATAATTATTAAAATACAATGCAGAAAGTTACCAAAACTGAAGAATTTAGTTCTGAACTTCATAAGTCTTACCGTACTGCTGAGGTACATTTTTTTCGTTACTTGTTTCCTCTTGTTGATTTATTTCTTGTTTTGGGAATAAACTTTCACTGTTCATAGTTATTTTTTATTTCTGTTTATTGCAATGTTCCGTATACTGCCTTCGTAGTTAACACGTTCTAAATATATTTTACTTTGTTATTATCCACCTCTTATATATATATAAATCATAGAAATAAGCAATTTTTTAATAATACATTGAAGTTATAATATACTGATAGTTAGGGCCGGGCAAAATATTATACATCAAAAGGTAATTGAGATACAAAATACAAAATACAAAATATTTTTGTATTTGAATTACATTATTAAAAATGCTTTTAATTTTTCAGTTTAAAATACAAGGTACCAATATTTCGAAATTTTTTATTTCAAATACAAAATTCCTTTCTTTATACAAAAATACGAAATGCTTCCAAAATTTTTACTTGAAATACAAAATGCTATCTATGAGTTAATGCGCATAAGAGAATTTATTTGAACTCAAATTTGATGGATCCATGTCAAATGAAATACTGAAAAAAATTCTTTATTATTAAGTCCTAATAATCCTTAGATCTGTTCTTGTTGGCTGAACTTCTGAATCAGTTTATCGTTCATCCTTTTTTCACCAGGTGAAGAGTAAAGATAAACTAGTGCAAAAGTTCAGCAAAAAGAACAGATTTCTTTGCAATTACAAATAAAGATATAGAAATTGTATTTAAAATTGTATTAAAGTATACTAAATAACCTATTTGAAATAAAATATACAAGATACCTTCTTCTCTTTTATTTGAAATATGCCCGGCCCTGCTAACATATTTTATTGAATCTGATAAGAATGTAACAAATAGGTATGTTATAACACTACTAAAATATAAATGTAGTAGGTATTTATAGTTAATATAATCTCTGGGGTTAGACATTTTGTACCCGTATTCATAGTTGTGCCTTATACTTAAAATTTCCTTAAGTTTATCTTCATATGTGCTATACGAATTATATTACGGGCTACTGAGCGTCTAAAGATAAATTTGTGGAAGCCTTAATTATAAGGTATGATTATGAATACTGGCTTTAATGATTTAATAACTTATGTGAAAATACTTACAGCTTAAGCGTTTTAATCAGAACGAAGAAGTACGGTTGAATTTCAAATTGCTTGCTGACGTCTAAACACGTCAAAATCTTGGGAACTACTGTGTCAAGATCTACATATGATATGTATACTTCTGTACCATATACATAAACTTATATGTGTTTGTATAAAATATACATATAGGTGATTCTATGGAAAGCCGATATGACATTTTGTCCTAGTGATAAGTCTTCGATATTGTTTATATTATGTGCCTTCCAACAAGCGACACGGTGCGATACAGTGATCATCTCGTCCTTGTTTAACATTGGGGAACAACAAGGACATACTGATACAAATACTGTGTCACACCGTGTCATGTGTGTCGCTTGTTGGAAGGCACCCACTGTTTTCGTAAAAACCACTTGTACATATACATCTTATATAATATATATTATCATCGAAGAATGTGTTGTAATGTTGCCATTAAGAAGTAAAATCAAAATGCAAAGAACTGTATACCAAAACCATAAAAAATTGTTATATAGTTGAAAATGTAGGCATAATATTTAGTACATATCTCTTTTTATTTATTTAAAGATTTTCTAATTACATCCATTATTACATCCAAGAACTAA
>NW_017277018.1:0-290 GCF_001594065.2 Cyphomyrmex costatus
CCCGAGCGGGTCAAATAATTTTGCTATAGTAGACAGAATTTTCCGTTTAGAATCTGGGATCGAAATGGTAACTTCGACTGAGAATTGAAATGTATCGGTTGCAGGGAGCCACGTGACGCCTAAGACTTTGAAACTTTCGTCGCTTTGCAGAATTTTGCCTTGACTGAGACTCTTTTCATTGACCGGTAGGTGGTTGAGTAACGTAGGGCAGTTGCTTGCCCACTTATGGAGGAGGAATCCACCTTTTTGTAACAATGAAATTAATTGATTGCGGATTTGCCTTGCACGCG
>NW_017277019.1:0-349 GCF_001594065.2 Cyphomyrmex costatus
CTACTCCATCTCTCCTTCCCCTCCTGCTGAGGAGCGCACAACTTCTACGATTGTACTGTCGGGTGTTACGGAACGTTGTGGTTTTAGAAATTCTCTTCTGTTTTTGGGTCAATGCATTTAAGCAATTTACCCTGGGATTGGAGGTCAGGATGTGCGATTAAGAATGTTCAGGAGGAAGGGTAGGATAGTTTTTAGGAAGGGTGACTTTGAACCCGGTCCCAAAGAGTTCGCGAAGTTTGTAGGCGAGCCTGCGTGGATCGCCTTTTTGGATGGTTTTATAATTGGGAAAGGTGAGGTTAATTTCTAATGGGTTGAGGATATATTCGCGTTCGGGAGATGGATCTAATGG
>NW_017277020.1:0-236 GCF_001594065.2 Cyphomyrmex costatus
CCGCGAAAGATTCGACTCTCGGAGAGCGAGCTGCTGCTACAGCTGTCTGGGCGGCTATGAAAGGCAAGATGAAAATTGGTATGGGCTTGAAAACGAAGAAAAAGAAGTCTACGAAAAAGCGAATACTTCCGGTAGCAAAACGCGGTGGTATCTGACCTATGTTACCGCTGCTAGGAGTCGTAGGCTCGTTGGTCGGCGGCGCGGCAGGAGTCGCGAAGGCTATAAACGATAGTAAA
>NW_017277021.1:0-433 GCF_001594065.2 Cyphomyrmex costatus
TAACAAAATACTAGATGGGCATGCGCATTTTCATTTCGGCGGGGGCAATTTTACCCGTTCCCCGGCGGAGCGCTTGCCAACCAATCCCCACTCTTCGCGCGACTAGCCATCGCGATAGCGAATATTCGGCGCTTCAGAAATTAATATTTTGACTGCGAAAATCAGGAAATGATCGAAATCTTTTTGAGACCTAAATTTAGTTCGCTCTAAAGCGTGTACATGCCCGTGTAACATACATACAGAAAAATATTATAAATATGAATTATTTTAAATAAATAATAAGTGTAATTGGTAAATATTTCGAATTACACAGTCAGCCTCAAATGACTTCCGAGTGACCTTGACCTGAGTCGTTGACCATTCCCGTCGTTCGTCCTTCGTTAAAAAGTTATTAACCAAAAAAGATTTAAAAATAATGTACTATTTCTGCGTA
>NW_017277022.1:0-318 GCF_001594065.2 Cyphomyrmex costatus
CTGGAATCTTAGGTTTATTGAGGTCCCGAATTACTAATCCGATGTTATATTTGCAATGTAGTATTGCAAATTGTTGCACTGTCAAATTGTGAGTTGCAATTTTCCAAAAAGTACCGCTCTCAGTAAAATCCAGAGACACGAATGTGGACGTGGCGGTTGTTGTCTCCATTTTTTAAATTTTTTTTACATTTTTTTTGTTTTTTTTTGTTTTTCGTATTTTTAATGTTTTTTTTTGTTTTTCGCATTTTTAATGTCTTTTTTTGTTTGTCACTTTTTACTTTGTTTGTGTTTTGTGTCGTTCTTTTTATTTTTTATTAA
>NW_017277023.1:0-343 GCF_001594065.2 Cyphomyrmex costatus
AGAATATCACTTATTACGTTTGTTAACGTATTTGATTATATATATGTAATAGATTTTGACATTTGAATTAATACATGTTCACTTCTATTGCATATATTAACTTTCAATAATAAAATGTATTATATTAAAATATTTTAGAGAACATCAATGTAAACATACTAGAAAAGCACCATTCGGATACCATCACCAAGAAAGAGAAATCATAATAAAGTTGTTAATACTGAACATTAGAAAGAAACATACAATAACGAACCTGAAGTCATATCACAGATAGAACACACTTTGTATAATTAACTTTATAATAAACGTACATAAAAATGGATAAATATTCTTCTTTTACATC
>NW_017277024.1:0-511 GCF_001594065.2 Cyphomyrmex costatus
CTTGGCACTTGTTCGACCACCATGGAGGGGCGGCTCTGTCACTTCTGATCAAGGTTGAACTCGCTTTAGATTTCTTGGTGGTAGAGGAACAAGAGAGAGCTGTGTCGACTATATGTTTGATTAAACTCGAGTATGCCTCACAAGGATTTTGAGGAAGATTATTAGCAAAGGATGCATATGATTTATCCATACTGCTACTGAAATTGAAAAGTTCGCGAGGATTGAGTTTGATCTTGTAAATATAGCGTCGACGAATAGTTGGATCAATGCCCAAAGTAACGGAGATAGGAAAGTGATCGCTGCCCCAAGTGTCATCTTCGGTGTGCGTATTACATAAAGGAGCGATGCTCGGTGTGGCGATGATCAAATCGATGACTGAAGGTCCTGAGCTGGGAGGAAGGAGAAGTGTAGGTTTATGATCTCCTAGGATACAGCTACGTGAGTCCTCACAAGCCTCGAGAATGCGTTTGCCGACGCGATCCGTGGAATGGCATCCCCAATGTTTATGATG
>NW_017277024.1:554-938 GCF_001594065.2 Cyphomyrmex costatus
ACAGATCCTCGAAGAATTGCATGGGAGTGTCGCAATTAGGATGACGGTAAATGTTTATAATAGTATATTTTTCGTTTTTGGCAAAGATCTCTATGCCTTGCATTTCCACCGAGGCTTCATTATAGGCTGACAGATCTAAAATGTTATAAACTAAGTTTTGTCTAACAAGAATGCAGGTACCTCTATGGCCGGGTGTCATGATGTCATTGCGTATGACGCTAAAGCCTTTGAGTGAGAACTTAGAGGCCGGATAAAGAAGCGATTTCTGGAGGCAGATGATATCATAGTTTATACTGGCAGCCTGAATTTGAGGAAGTTTATTCCTTATCCCTCTGCAATTCCATTGGAGCAAAGAAATGGCTCCAACGGAGGAGTTATTGTTGT
>NW_017277025.1:0-251 GCF_001594065.2 Cyphomyrmex costatus
CGGGGAGAAGGTGGCCAGACTCTTATTAGAGGGTCACTAATTTGGGCCTTTTCGTTCTCTCTCATTTCGCGCATGCTTATAGCCATATATTCTGAGAGAGGGGATCGAAAGAAAGAACGAGTCGAACGAGAAAAGTTTCATCATTACATGACCAGACAAACCTGATTAAGTCTGATCACTTTGGAATTAAACAAAGAATTGAGTTTGATAAGGTTAAGAGCTCTCGATGAATAATATCAATAAATATTAAT
>NW_017277026.1:0-1360 GCF_001594065.2 Cyphomyrmex costatus
ATTCGAGCAATAACGTTGAATAATTTTTTATTATTAATATTTGTACAATGCAGATTACTCTTATAATTAATAAGTCATTTTTATTAGTAATTAATAGGTCATTATCATTAGTATTGTCATTAATATTCCCTGATTTGGTTCGCGTGTAAAAGGAGAAACGCCGCGTCATGAGTTATTGGGAATTTAAATGTTTAGACTTTAATAAAAAATGTGTGATTTTCCCGTTATTTGTTAAAGAGCTTTCACATCTTTTCTAGATTTATCATTCATATAAAAGAGGGAAGGTCTCGGGTCAGAATATTTTATTATTTTTCTTCACATAAGCAGTAATTTAAATTTTTTAATACTCCAGTTCTGTCGAGACTGTACTCTCCCTCAGCGATGATTAATATTAAAGATGCGATACTCATCATAATATTTAGAAAAAAAATTAATACGTCCGTTATCCTCTCAAACATTAATGTACATTACAATATACACGATAACGCGCCGTAACTTTTATATAGTCTTCGAAAATTTTAAAGAAAATTTCTCGGCTTTTATCTAGAGAAAAGGTCCAGTAACTTTCTGCAGCCCTCTTTCTGCTAAAAATCTTTTCGAAATATCTCATTCTTTTAGACGAAGATTTATCTTTTTTTTTTTAATGAAAAAATGAATCTCTTTAAAGTAAACCGAGGTAAGATTAACTTCTCTAATTAGAGCTTAACTTATTCAAAGTCTCAACAATTATGCCATAAGTTTAATGCGAAATCGCTTACTCAAGGAAAGTAACTTTCCTTCAAAGGATATGCTAGGCATTTTACTTATAATTTTTATAATATTTAACGCTCTTATTTTATCACTTAATTCAAGGAAGAATACTTGTGGTCCGATTATACTTTCATTTCTCAATTATATATTTCAATGTGTTGTATTAAAGTAAGGTAAACTAGAGTATTATGGCTATATTAATAAGATATAACCATAGGTTGTAATTTCTTTAATAATTGTGCTAACATAGAACATTTTTGAAGTCGTTCTGAAAGATTATGGCCATTTTATCTATATGGCCATCTTACCCGAATTTACCCTAATTTTCTTTTGATATAAAGAAGCGTTTTTTAAATAAAACTTTTGTATATTACAATTTTTGAAACTGAATTTCGCGAAGAATTTTTAATAAAAAAAAATGTCTGTAAAATGTCTGTAATGTTTTTTTTTTTAACAATATAAATAATAACAATAATAACAGTAATAATAATTTCAATATAATAACATTACTAACAGTATATATTATATAATAACCATATGAATAACGGAGATGGTAAATGTGTGCAAATAGTAGCACTTAATGAAAACATTTAGATTGTCGAGAAATATA
>NW_017277027.1:0-222 GCF_001594065.2 Cyphomyrmex costatus
ATTTTGAAAATATTGGCCTTCGGAAAACACATGCATGTTTTTGACGCCAGCTCTTGGACTATTTCGAATAAATGCTCGTCATGATCATACCAACGTTTGTGGGTCTACAAGGATTCGTCGTAGACAAGAAATTTATCGTCAAGGAAGTAGTGGTGCTGAGAAGAGGAACTGTTATCACACACTACATTTTTTCATGTCCTATGCCATGGAATTTACTGACAA
>NW_017277027.1:561-1195 GCF_001594065.2 Cyphomyrmex costatus
GATTTTTAAAATTAATGTAAGATTTTTTAAACAAATACGTTTTATTTCCGTTACCCGTATCACCCATATAATAGATATAAGTAGATAAATATAAGTAGATCAATATATTGAAAGTAGACAGATAGCTGTTTAATGTTTACCGATATCTGTCTGATAGCTGTTTATAGCAGTTCAATAGCTATCTGATAGCTGTTCGATAGCTGTTCAATAGCTGTTTATAGCAGTTTGATAGCCGTTCGATAGCTGTTAAATAGCTATTTAGAGTGTACCGATAGCTGTTCGATAGCTGTTCGATAGCCGTTCGATAGCTGTTCAATAGCTGTTCAATAGCTGTTCATAGCTATTCGGTAGCTGTTCCATAGCTGTTCCATAGCTGTTTAATATATACATAATATGTGCTTCAAATGCTGCAATGGATAAAACGCTGAAGTTTCTTCATGGAATCGTTGAGCGCGATGTCTTCTCGTATACTTTTTAGCTGAGATATACTTTTTTGACTAACAAGTAAACCTACCGAAGTGTAAATCTCAGATTTTGATGAAATTTGGATATGTTGTAAAACATGAAAAACTAAGTGTTGTGTTTGTCACTAATCTTTAATTCTTATTTTATTGAGATTTAATGTGCTAATCGG
>NW_017277028.1:0-495 GCF_001594065.2 Cyphomyrmex costatus
TAATTTTAATTCGCACGAACAACCGCAGTTTTTGACTCTCATTAGCCTGTTTTATTTATTGTTGTTAGAGAATTGTAAATTAATAACATCAGACACAACGCTACAGTCACGAAAAATATTACACGAGACAGTAATAGAGAATCATTTATGCCAGAATACAATATATCTTTCTTAAAAAACGAACAACAAACGAAGACCGACAGAAACGAACAAATAAAAATAAAAGAAATCAACGTCAACTTATCAGAATTAAAAGATTTCAAATTAAAATTAGACAAAATAAACGACAATATTGACGAAAACGAAAATCTCCAGTTCCGATTGGAACACTTTATTTCTCCAATGGCAACTAGCGGAATTGCTGTATTACTAGTATTAATAATCATTATAACAGCGATAATCTATACATGTATCATTTATGTAAAAGATTTAATATCAACAGTCGGCGTCAAATTAAACCGTTTGGGCCAGTTAAATTCTAAAATAAAAAGTAAA
>NW_017277029.1:0-1004 GCF_001594065.2 Cyphomyrmex costatus
AAATGTATGAATCATATATTTATAATAATGAAGAAAGAGGGATTTTTAGTGGGATGTAACATCCTCCCCTGTTTGTTCTACTTTTTTCATAATTTCATGTTTCGCTTCTTCCAGCAGTCTTTTCATCACCTCTTCTATCTTCTCCATTCTACTTTCTACTTTTTCTTTTTGTTCTTCTTCTTCAGGATCTGCTTTCCCCTTTTCGATCTTTACCCTCTGCTTTTTTTTATTTTTTTCCTCCTGCTCTGTATCGGAACCGCTTCCTCTATTTCGTTTCGATAGTAAAGATATTATGCTGCCGCTCGTACTGCTGTCCCTTCTCTCTCGGCCCCAGCTCTCCGCTTTCGTTAGTCTGCCTCTCCTACCCTTCCCTGCTCCGCTCTTGTCTTCCCTCTTTTGATCCTCCCTTCCCTTTACTTCGCTTCCTTCTCTCCACCCGCCACTTAACCACTCCTGTACCTTATCCCCTCCTAACTCTACCTGCCCGAAGACAGTCTCTACTTTCTCTCCCTCACCCTCCGATCTCTCGCTCATCCCCCTCCTCGCACCTCCTTCCTCTGTTCTTGTGTGTACCCTCTCCGTTACTCTCCGTACTTTCGTTTGCGACGTCTTATCACACGCTTCCTTCCTCCTTTCTCTCTCTCTCACTTCAATGTTGCGATCCGTCACCTCCGGTCAAATCTCGCTCATGCGCGTAGCTGACTTATTTTGTCACCTCTGCCATCTTGTTGTTTATAGGTTAGGACTGGCATCCGCGAGGAAACCTCTCCTTTGCTCGCCTTCCAATAGGAAAAACGAGCTACTTTTTATCTAGCTCAGGATTTTACGACTCTCGTCGCCTGCAACAAAAACCTCCCCGTAGGGCAGCTCTTCTCAGCACCTTAATATCAAATTCCAAATTCCTCGCTCAGACTCACATACATTCACACTCACCTCGCAACCGGAAGTCGTATGTATATATATATATATATATATATATATTGTTATTAAATATATTTAACTTC
>NW_017277029.1:1292-2993 GCF_001594065.2 Cyphomyrmex costatus
GAAATAACGTTCTATTAATATATATAGTCCCCCCAAATTGCGCGCCGAACAATTGTCGGACTTGCAACGCAACTCTAATAATCTGATTTATAAATGTCCCCTCTCCCTAATTTTTGCGCGCCGAAAGGATTTCGGTCTATTTAACGTGTTAATTATTATTATATAAAAGAGTCCTTCAAACCTTCAATTCATTTGTTTTCAAATCGCAGGCTGTAACAATGCGAATAATATATTGTAAGTCTTTTCATTAAGTTAAATTAACAGTTTCTAGATTTAACATTTATAGTTGCGTTTCAAGACCGAAATCCTTCGGCGCGCAAATATTTAGGGGGAGGGGGGGGGATATTTCAGATGATTAGAGTTGCGTTGCAAGACCGAAATCCTTTCGGCGCGCAAAAATTAGGGAGAGGGGACATTTATAAATCAGATTATTAGAGTTGCGTTGCAAGTCCGACAATTGTTCGGCGCGCAATTTGGGGGGACTATATATATTAATAGAACGTTATTTCCTACTTTGGAGAAATATTACGAAGAATATCACTACGTCGACTCGCCATCAGAGATCTATCGATATTCGCAAATTCTCGCAAGTGCTAAGACACGCGTATATCTCTTTATATAGAATCTCGATTTAATAACTTACTAAGGCGTATAAGGTAGGCTTCCACTACAATGCCTTACTGATGAGTCCAGTAGTGGAAGCCGGGACGAAACGCCAAACATTACGTGATATTCTTCGCAATATATAATATTAGAATAAATTATCAAAATTAGATTTCATATTGTAATTTGACTCTCATTCGCCCTATTTAACGTGTTAATTATTATTATATAAAAGAGTCCTTCAAACCTTCAATTCATACATTTATATATCAATACATTATTCTTAGAAATATATTTAAGTTCGTGAATCATTTAGAGCAAACGTTGAGCTTCTTTCGATTATTCTTATTTCTTACAATGAATTCATCCATAAGTGCTTCAATATCTAAAGTCTCAGCAATATCGGAGTGCACGTACAATACAGCTAATGAATTCAAAATACGTAAATACGTTTTCAATCTTTTCAAGACAGAGAAAGAACGTTCTGCAGTACACGTCGTCATCGGTATTGTTAATAATATTTTAATTAGTTTTAACTAAGTCTCTCACTGATTTATCTTTTTGAAGAATCGTAATAACGTCTCCGAGAGATGTTACAAAATTACAAAAAAATTTTTCTATTTTTACTTAACACTAGTTATTTTCAAAAAATAGTTCATATGTGGAATTTCACACATGAAAAATTCTGGCGTGTGGAGTACTCCACACACTCCCCGTAAAAGTTGGCGCCCATGCACTTAACTCAATATTAATACTTATCAATATACTTTTAATTATAAACGTGCGTTTTCTTGTCAGTACATTTGCAGAATACCGAACTTCTCGCCCCGCACGCACACGCAAACCTAATATCTGGAGACACGGTAGTGTCTCGGCGCTAAGCCAAGCGCGCGACATTGCCGTGCCTCCTTTACGCGAAACTGAGAATTTTTCGGGGTAGAGGTGATCAGATCTCAGTAACGGCTGAACCGATCAAGTTCTACATACGCTCAATCGACAGGAAATACTAAAATTGTATAATAAAAGTGCTTTCATTTTTTTTCTACGTGCCCTACGAGCGGAGATATCGCGACGCAAAGTCTGGATCTGTGAATTTTC
>NW_017277029.1:5441-24239 GCF_001594065.2 Cyphomyrmex costatus
TTGTAGAATTATCGGGAGGTTTCACGTAACGCTCGCCGTCTTCGCGTCGCCACCAGGTCCTCGCGCGTTGTTTTTCGTAAGGTTGTAATTGTCCGTGCTATTGCCTCTCAATAGGGCGAACCGTGTCTTCGAGCCATTTTTCTTGTACTTATTCGAAGGAGAACTTTTGTTTACTAACTTTTCTGTTGGCTATCGCGCGTATGAGGCTCGACGACGCCCGCAAACGGTTATCGTATTCCGCGCATATTTCATGTAATTTGATATTGGATTTGTAAGAGTAATGAAATGTCAATTTGTATGCCGCCCTTAGATTAGTCATGAAATACATGTTAAGTCCGTCTTTTATTAATTTCGAAGTGTCGTTATTGCGTTCTCTCTCTCGTTCCCGAACCTTCTTCCCCTTCACTCACGCGACCCGCTCCCCTCTACCACTGTAGTGGCTGAGCTTGTCGGTTCTCGCCGTCGCTATCAGAGTAAATTTCAGAAAATTGGATAGTAACGATAGAAATATTTCGAGTATTCCAGCTTTGGGAGCAGCGTAATCGAGTAGAGATTTTGAGCCCTCGGACCTCTTTAATGAGAATTAATCACGTATCGAGGAGTGGCACGCTCTCTCGTGCCTGGCGCCCAACTTTGAGAATCATTGCGAATAATTGGGATACAAGAAAGCGACGAAGTTTGTCCGTCACTCGCGAGTACGGTCACAATATATATATAGTAAAAAAATTATTATATTATATTACCTAATATATATATATATATATGTAACCGAACTTTTGAGTGTCGACACAACTTCGTCGCGTCCTCCAAAAGAAATCTAATTAGGCGAAAGCTCTTAGTTAGAATACAAAATACTTAAAGGAGCAATAGTGCGATTCTTCATTAATTCTTTCGTGATTCGAGAATTTACAGTAGTTGACAAGTTACTTTACTCAGCAAAGATCTTAATCGCTATCAAAAATTCGTTGGGCGCCAGGCACGAGAGAGCGTGCCACTCTTCGCACAAATCGTTAGATAAATTGCACGGTCCCTTATTACGTCTCTCTCCGAGTTGTCTGCAATGAAGGTGCGACAATCACCAAATAATATCAAAATTATCAGAGGTTACAAAACAATACGACCTGCGTATACCGCGCTCCTTGAGGACACAATCGGGATCTTCTTCGGTGGTTTCTGGCTTCCTCGACGACGTCTTCTTTCTTCCTTCCATAAGTGAGGCGGCAACATTACACAAATCTAAGACAACCACCGCTCACGCTCTAATGTGGTAAAACCTCTAACTATTCAGTGATCACAGAACATAGGCTGAATTCCGGGCATGATTTTGAATGGAAAGATGTTGAGATTTTGGATATAGAGAGACATTACTATAAGCGCTTGATATCGGAGATGATTCAGATTAATCGACAATCCAATGGGTTAAATTTACAACAAGACACGGCTAATTTAAATCAAATTTATATAGACATCCTTAATAAAATGTAGCGCACACAATATATGTTAATGACGACATTATAGGATACACACAATATACATTGGTATAACATAGGTATAATACATGTCAACAATCACACACAAGTTTTAAGTTTAACCGACATTATTTTGTAATTTGAATTCAATAAGTAACTGATCTTCGACATCAGAGTTTCGTTAAGTTGCTCTCATTTTACTTTATTGACATTATTTTATTAATTGAAACTTTATGATGTTTGTGATATTTATTAAGACGCAATAATGGTGGAGGTGAGTCAAATATCTAAATCAAATTATTGTTATATTCAGTTTCATTAAGATTTTAGAAAATCTTTTTAGCTTGAGTTTTTTCATCACCATTAGCATACTAACTGAGTATGAGGCTCATCTCACGATCGTTGTGTCGATTTTTTTTCACCGAGTTATTGAAATCGTACAACGTTCAGTAGAAAAACAAATTGAAGGTAAAGATTCACTCTTTCGATTGCTTCGAATCGCATTTTCGGGTAATTTTTAATTCACGCCATGCACTTTTGTAAAATTTGTGAAAAATTTTTGGATTTGACGGATATCCATTTGTGTCCATAAAACTCCGTAAAATATCCGTCATATTGAAATTTCAATTATAGATTTCGAAAGTAGACATTTCACCCTTTAAAATGCTTTTTTAATTTTTTTTTTTTGCGATGATTTTTCACCGAGTTACGGTGTTCTGAAGATTGCCCAATTTTTAGCGTGTTTGAAAGTGTTCCCTATTTTTTGTTGACTAGTATATTTAAAATTGGATATGTGAGGAAAAGTGAAGAGGAAAATTTCGTGCTTAAAATAACAATAACTATACTTATTATAAAAATGCTCTTTATACTTATATATTTACATGTAGATCTTTTTTCTCAACAATGTCAATAGTATTAATATATTATTGTAATGGTAAATTCGCTATAAGTTTCCAAGATGGTCGCATGCTTTTTTTTATTTAACGGATATCATATGCCCCTCTCTTTGTTCCTTCAAACAAGAACGGAGGCTACTCGAATGTTTATGTAATAACGCCAAAGAGAATTCTAATAATGTTAGCAGCTATTCGTATAATGTTCGTTCTTTTTTATTTTGTAATATTGTATTTATTTAAATGTGACAAAATGCTATAGCATATTGTACGCGGAATTAGGAAAGAAATTTTTTGTTTTAGCGATAACATCTTTTTCGGTTTTGTCTTACAAATGTTTCATTGTCCATCTTACTCCTCAAGCATCACGGTTTAATAGTGATTTTAACGCATCAAATATGATGGTACGTTAGATGTTACTTGGGCTAGATTCGGAGAGACGCTATTAGCGCTATTTGTTTCATTTTATCTTCGTCGTCCATTAGACGTGAGACAAGGACGTACCACACAAATGGCGCTAATAGCGCGCTGCCCGAATGCAGCCTTGATAATATTTCACAATAAAGTTCACAAATTCTTTTTACTTTTTGACCAATATATATCTGCATATTTTCACGAAAAGTATAATTTTATTATGCACGTACAACAATAACATTTTCAAAAATTTATACACTAACTGGAGGTTAAACAGAAAAGTTTATAATATATTGTGACAAAATTATAATTCTGGATTAAACGGATTAAGATTCGAAATTTTTAATAAGAATTCACAGTTCAATATATATTTAAAAAATAGGTACATCAAACGGTAGAGTGCTTTCTTTTACATTTTTTGTACCGTTTTTTCAAGACGGTAAATTAATTATTGTAAATAGCTGTAAATTATATATTAAAAATCATTGAACGAGATGAAGTTTTTTTTTTAGAGAAATAGGCAAGAAACGATTAACCTGGTTCTCTTCTCTCTGATAACTATATATATAGTCATTATTATTCGGCGATTTAACTAATTGCGGCATAATTCATTAACTCACATATATAATTTTCTTTTATCGTAGCAATACTTACTGACGATAAACCGCAGAAAGTCATCGACGAGAGACGCGGCAAGATAAATGCGCTACGTATATGATAAAATTTATAAATACGCAATTTGAGGCATATCATGTCACATCTGATCGTATTTCGATCAGGGACACACCGTACGAAATCGGTGCCAGCCCGATTGCGCACGACAAGTATACGTCTCTTGAATTTTAAATGTCAATTGTAAATGTTAATTAATTAATCAATTCATCTGTTTTGTTTTAATCGTTCTATCTTATTAACTATTCGCATCTTTCGTCAAGATTAAGGATAATTCTTTCATTATTTTCTTCTTTTGACTTTAAAGTATATGTTACGCACGCAAAACTGCCGCTCGACGGCCCTTTGACAATAACATTATGTACGATCATATTTATATATATAACGCTTTTTTTTATATCAATGTAACAGCTACCAAAGAGAATCACGGATATGTACAATTAGAGATATGCCCGGTCGATGCATTAAGCTTATTTCGAATGATGTATAATTCGCATCAGATTTTAGAATAGAATTTTTTCTCTTTATAATTTTATATGTATATTGACACTGACATTGAAATATGGTAATCATTTGAAATCTAGCATCAAGCATTAAGTGAAATTGTATTTTAAGACTATAAGTAAAAGTTCATCCTGAATTTTGACGCGAATTATAGGTCATTTAAAGTGTGCTTTAACATCTATTCATTCAGCCTTTTGCTTCATCTTGAGGATAATCTTCCATTCGATTTCTGTCGTTCTGCCCATCTCCCATTCTTCATGTTCTTCCTTTCTCCTACTTTCCTCGTGCGGTTCGCATTTTCGAAGAAAACAAGGAGCCTTAATACTGGTACCGTTTATATTTAGGATCGGCTCCTAGGAGCTCCTTCGGTAGTTTCCTTAATCAGAGTGGTCCCAAAAATATTAAGAAGTAATCGTTTCATGTGTACGCTCTTGATACAATAGTCATCTTTGAAATACGCTCACCATGTTCTTTAGAGTTAGCCTCGAAAAACGAGATAAAAGATTGAAAATATCGTTGAATGCGGATGCCGTTGAAAATGTTGTATAGTAAAACAACATTGCGTTTAATATATCATGAAGAAAAGTAGGATGTTTTATTTATTATCTCGAAATAAATTCTATTTAAAACACTGAATATAATAAATAATATCTAAGTAATAACAAATAATAAATTTTTGTGTGCATGCGTTGATGATAGCTATTAATGGAATGAATAAATTAAATAGTTTGCGCAGAGTGAATAGTATATCATCATTTTAATTAAACAGAGATACTCTAATTTTGCATGTAATTCACATAACGTGATTCTCACAATTCATAACAGAACATCGAAGTTTTTCTATTTTTTTTTTTTATCTATTTCGTTTTATCAAACTGAAGTCAAAGTTAGAGTGAATTAAGTAATTGTAATTAATTTTATTTTATTAAAGAAAATGTAAATTTTTAATTGTGATCTTACTGGGAACAATTTTATTTGCTAACAGCGTTCGTGCTTTCGGGGGTGAATTTGACAATTGCATGCACTTTGTTGCAACGTTTGGCGGCGGCACGTAACAATGAATGAATACAACAATTGCAACCGAGATGCAACGCTTGATAGATACGATCCTTTTACAATCGATGATTTTCTTGATATGGGGGTTTAGTCGGAGGTCCAAGGAGCGTCGAATATTAATTACAGTAATTAATTAACGTTATTAGTAGCCATTGTTCATTGCTGCTATATACATAATGTTTCTTGAGGATGATACGTGTTAGGTAAATACAGTTGCGGTATGTACCGGGATGTACTTTAATCTTGCAGTATTTAATGTAAATTACACGTAACGATGAAAGTATATGTGTGTTTGTCGCGTTTGTCAAATTATTGCACGATTTCATGATTTATTCGACTTCCGTTGTTACATTTAAGAAATTTTAATTGTAACTATATACTCGCGTGTATAAAGTAACCAGAAAACAAAAGAAGTTAAAAGAAGGAAAAGAGATAGGAGTAGGCATAATCAATTATTCAAACAATTAATTGATTATTTTTTTCGTCTTGATGGTAAGACTGACGGACAAGATTATCTGTAGCTTAATTGTACTATAGGTAGTCAAAAAGCACAATCAATTTACAATCGCATCTATAATTTAATATTGTTTTTTTAAATAAATGATCGGTTATTCTCATTACTAGAAAAAGAGAAATATTCTAGATTTCTATAATACGGCAATACGGATTATCTTTCCGAAGATATAGAGGAAGAAAAGGAGAAATTATAAAGAAAAATATATCAAATAAAATTTACTTCTATAATACAGAAACAGTAAGCAATGAAAAACACATTTTGAAGAAATGGAACGTATAATCACCTTATACTCGTAATATTGTCAAACGCGTTGGTATTAGTGATAGTAACATGCTGATCAGCGTGTGTATCTGAGAACATGTTTTATAAAGATTGCAAACTAACAGTATCATAAATATAGGTGGTTTAGGTTCTATTTCTCTTCAGTAATTTCATCTATAAATTAGACAGACAGATTGATTTATTTTTCTTTTCACAGTTAGCAAATAGAACAACTGTTTTCGGGTCTCACTGATCTATTCTCTTCTATACTCTATCAAATGATATTTCTTTCATTTATCAAATGACGTTCTTTATATTTTATTTGTTTTACTTATACACAATCAGAGATATGTGTATAAATGTAATTGCCCTATGTGTTCGTTTTTCATTTTTCCACTCATCTGTTTCGCGCATTTGGTCTCTTATGTGGATATGTGATTACGTTTCTACGGAAAGATATGAAAAATAAGGAAGGAAAAAAATGGTATATCCAAAAATATACAGAGTCCCCAGTGACGTCGCGAAGCGATCTCGAAGAAAAATATGACTAGTGTATATATCATTATACTTTTCTCACAGTATTAAAAAATCCCGGCGTTTTTGTGTCATACAGTTATACAGATTCGTCTAAAGAGTCAGTCTGCGGGGCCATCTCGAAGAAATACAATATAAGATACTTGGAACGATTCGGACGTGGAAGACGGGGCAAGGTTATCTCGCGACCTCACTGGTTTGCGGCGTTAGATTCCATATTGTTTCTTATTGTTAATTAATTAACATTATTAGCGAAATTATTTTCCATAAAATTAGGCTGCCGGCTTCGAGTGTGCGACGAAGATCATCAACGCGCGAATGCCTTGTCACGTGAAAAAATAATCGAATAGAGCAATAGCACATTCGGACGCGGTTTTCCATTGTATCGACACTCCTTGGTCTGGTATTTACAGTCTATGTATACATATGCTCGCTAAAACAGTCAAGAGAGAGGGACGGTAATCGAGAATGCAACACCGATCTACCCTCTAGTGTTAACAATATATAATAAATATGTTCTTTAAGTAGCAACTCCCAATATATATTATGATACTCTCATCGGATTCTATACTCAAATTCCTTATCACATGGTCGACTAGACGCAGAAAGAAATTATTAACATTAATAGAGTGAACAAACAAAGTGCGATAACAGCGATATATAACTTTATTATTACAGAGTTTGTATACGCGAAAGCGTAAAGCCCATTCTACAATAGGCAGTAGCAGTAATGGATTAAGGAATAGACGTAGAAATCAACAAATCACAGTCGAATGTGAGGAGGATAATTAACTATCATTGGTCGATTTCTACGCCTACTCCTTAATCCAGTACTGCTACTGCCCATTGTAGAATGGACTTAATTCTCGTATCAATGGAAAACCTCAGGTACGACGTAAATGATAAAAATGATGCTTATAGATGACGAGAAGTCACATGAAGCTACGTAATTTCTTTGGAGATGCGATATATCGATTAGACGAAGGCGGAAATCTGATACATTTCAAATGAAAACACGTTCAACAGGGAAGCACTTCTAATACATCTAAACATTATGAATATTACGCGGATCTAGAATCACTTAGAATCGTCGTTTGGCAAAATGTTTAGAGATCGCCCGGTGCGATTTCTCTTCTTTTTTCATTGTACAAAAATAATAAAATCAGGCGCGACGCGTGGTATTTAATTTCTTTTCGACGCGCCAGCGCGTCTCTATCGAACGCGCAAGCTGCAGCATAAATTCACGTCTGATATAAATTTACTGCTACGTAACTAAATCCAATATAATGCTTGGCTTTCATGCGAATTTAAGGAGATTTAAGAATCGTCGCTTTGCCACTTAATGATTGTACTATGTCATTAGTTTATATATGCTATACATCTTTTTTGAAACTCTTGAAAAATCTTTGAAAATGACGGCGTAATGATCCCGATGTCGATATCATTCTCTTTGAAAAATTCAATTTGCCGAAGTTATTTTCTGCAGTGATGGCGATTCGTTCATTCAATATTTCGTTCAAATATCACAAAGATAATCGAGTTTAACAATGCTGTGTTGTTTTCCAGACATTAATGTTTCCCAAAGAATTCTACTTTTTTTCTTGAAGAAATTAATCTTTTTCTTTTCCTATTGGAAAGACATATTTTTTTGCGTAATATTATCACATAATCATTGATAAAAACACATTAATATTTCTTTAGTAGCGCGATATTTAACTATTTTGATCGTACCACCTGTCCTATCATTTGACTCAATGATTTACAGATTCTAACTTATCCGATCGTCCGTGTGACGTTTTTGTATTACATAAATTCTTGAGACAAAGTGAAATCTTTCGGTTCTCTGAAGCTCTTCTTTTAGTTTAAGATCGCATCTCGATAGGATCGTCAGCATAGAAAATGTTTTGCAATACCAGAAGTAGTTTCTGATCATATAATAATTGGACTACGAGCTTATGGGTGACTTCTCCGAGCGGCGAAGATCGATGATATCGACGACGCCCTTGACTGCCACTATGATTTCCAGCTCATCAGTTTCCTGAACGAGACCTTCTTCAGTTGAAAAGCAACATTCAGTATGTCAGATTCGCGCGTATCTTCTCCATCAGAATGTACTTCTCGTCTACGTCCCGGCATCATTAGCCGATGTCTCAGGCCTCTAGAAATGGGGTCCGACAATGCTTCCGAAACAGGCACCTTTTCTTTGCTAGATCCTGGCAGGGATACCGATCTGCCCACAGAAAATCCCTTACTAAGTCTATCGAGGGTTGCTGGCAACAAGTTCCGTCTCGGAATGGCTTGTTCTCTTTCTCTGAGAATAAACCTACCGAGAGTTTTCCAAAAGGCTTGCGTGGTGTAAACGTTTTCATCGTCACTCAATACTCTTAACTGACGATTTCCGCTTCCGACAGCTCCCGCACCACCCCATTCCAGCTCCTCGACCAGGGCAAACTTGCTTGGGTTCTCCATTCTTCTGGCTTTTATCAGAGCTTGTGCTAACACATCTTGAGCCGAGCTGCTTATCGGCACACGTAGAATCGCATAAGGGATCTCCGGTGAGACGTTATAAATGCAGACTAGAAAGGTGTCTGCCTCGTCCCATATGTGAGTAGATTGGTCCCTCGTGTTGGAATCGTTGAGCTTCGAGTGGCCGGCCGTGCTCCTGATAGAGGCGAGCCACGCTCTACTGCTTGGATCGTCGCCTACTCGCTTCAACAAGAAACGACCTTGCCCTTTCCATAGGGCCTGTGCTTGAAGAGGATGTTCTGTAGGATCCAGCACACGTTGAGTCGGTAGTTCTTCCTTGTCTCTTTTCTCCCATCCGCGAGATACTTCCTCTACCAAGATGTACTCATCTACATGATCCGGCGATATCCCAGCCTTCTGTAACGCTTGCAACATCACCTCTTGCGTAGTACTCTCCTGGGTTACCTTCAGAATGGTATATGGCTCGTCTGGTATTACATGATAAACCATTAGGAAGAACATTCGTCTCTTCAAGGTGACGCCACCCATGCACAAGGATCCAGGATCGACGGTGCTCAGTTTCTCAGGCTCTTTGCTCGACGAGAGACGCTTAGACGACTCCTTATGATCACGGCAGCAGGTGTTATAGTCCAAACTCTCCTCCTCCAAGCGGGAATAGATAAAAAGCGTAGAAAGGGCTAGTGGCTTGTTTTTACAAGATCGTAATCGGACGTGTCGGTAACCAGGTCGTAAACATTTAAGTGGTATTACGCGTTGCGCGATCACATGATGAGAGCTCGCTTCGATAATTCCAAAACGTAGGAAGGCAAGATCCTTGAACATCACTTGGAAACAGAATTTTTCGTTCCAGATTGGATTCAATGCATTGTTCTGGATAACCTTTGTTTTGTGTTTCACGCAATCGATCGGTATACCAACCAACTCAACCTCAACATACGTACTGGTGACGAAGTTCGTAACCGAAACGTATTGTCCTGATACTATTGATAAATTTAAATGCGCAGAATGCAGTCCGTCAAATTCTTTATCCCAAGGGTTGAATCGCCTGTAAAAATATTTGTAATTGTTCAAGAAAATTTATTTAAATAATTTATATGAGCGTTCAAAAATAATTCCTTATTTATCTATTTTTTTAAATACAAAGACATTCTATTATAGCAAAGATAAAACTTTACAATGTGATCAAAAGTTATGATTTAACAACTATTGCTTATG
The DNA here is from genome assembly GCF_001594065.2 of Cyphomyrmex costatus. Taxonomy (NCBI): domain Eukaryota; kingdom Metazoa; phylum Arthropoda; class Insecta; order Hymenoptera; family Formicidae; genus Cyphomyrmex; species Cyphomyrmex costatus. The sequence goes on from NW_017277029.1 coordinate 15,464, forward strand.
ATTTATAATTAATCGATTTCTTAATGATTGTATGCTACATTCATTATTATCAGTGCTGCATAACTAGAAAATTTGTAAGAAATACAACAGTGTGAATTCACCTGTACATCATATGTCCTTTATCCCACATCACTGAAGGTTTTCTAACATAACCACATTGACCGCTTTGCTCAAACATGGCTGAGTTCAGATTTAATCCCGCGTCATCAGTTTGATAATTTAACGCAACCATTTGGATCCCAAAAGCCCAAAATATTACAGGATTGAAATTTGTGGAATCAATACGCATCCCCGCAGGATACGTTCGAATGAGTTGAGTTTCAGCATGAGCGACTACACCTAACGGTTGCTTCCTACAGATCTTCTTTGCTGAGCTTTCGTTTAAAGATGAACATTGGAAGCAGGCCGGCATTCCACGAGTAGATCTAATAATATAAGAGCAGAAACATACATATACAACTATGTTTTTTATTTACAAAATCAGTATTTGTCGATTATGATGACGTCGAAAAGTTTTAAAAAGAAAAATACAAAACGCAAAAAAAGAGCAAGATACCAGAAAGTTTACGGGTTATCGTCGTGTTTTTATCCATTGCTAATGGCATAAAACACGGCGATAATCCACAAACATTTTGGTATTTTTGAAAATAATACCCGTGAAAATCTCAAAAGTATTATTAAAATAAGAGTCAATTAAGGAAATATAATGAAACAAAAATATGCATATATAATACAATATATATAAGTATATACATATGTATTGAAATGAATCGACACAATACTTTACAATGAGAAACTGACCTGAAAATATTATCGATGTTACTGCCTCCGCTCGCGATCGAGGTGGATGTCGAAAGTGATTGCGGAGATCCTGATGAAGAAGCTATACTGCTAGGTCCTATACCGGCGATGCTGTGTCTCTGAACTGGTCCTGTATGCGATTGATGACGTATTTTTCCCGGTCCGACTGGCATGGTATTTAGTCCACGAAATTTAATCGCCTGTAGATAAATTACTAAATCCGACAGCTCCTTGGCTATCTGACTGCTTTGCTTTTGCGTCTTGTCGTCCACCCCTGGGTCCGATTTTAAACGACCGTGCGGCACTTGGCCGCCACCCAGATATCTCTCGTAACTCGAAATCGAATTATCTATAAATTGCACGTCGAGTGATTCGTTTCAATGAGTTTTTAATTGATTGCAATTACTATATTTCTCGGAAGCAAGAGAGAGAGAGAGAGAGAGAGAGAGAGAAAAGGTTGAATTTATATTAAACTCGGAGATAAAAGCGGTAATTTAGGATACAGTAACAATGTTGCACGTTGCAATATATTTAGATTAAATTTGGATAACTCCGATATTCTTTTTCGGGGGAAAATATAGATCTGATTGATATCATAGATATCATAGATTAAATTTTCCAAATATTAATAATGATGCGTATATATTATTTTTACCATCGATGTTGTCATCTTCATCGTCATCTTCTTCGTCGTCTTCATCCTCGCTAAAGTATTCGACGACTGATGTGCTGCTTACATCAGTTCGCATTTGCTTCATGGAAGATGCGCGATCCGTCATGAGTATTTTCCCTCGATGACTAAGAAGTGTGTGCGACAAGGGACCGGCAGGATCAATCACTAGCTTCTTATTTTTTATCAAGATTCGATAACGAAGTTGCGAAGGCGAAGGCAATTGAGGATCGTCACTGAAGTCGGACTCGAAGAGGAATTTTGTCACCAATTTCTCGCCAAAAACGGACTGAAACAATGTTATATTTTTTTACCATAATTTAATTTAAGCGATAATAATCACTAAAAAAATATAATTTGTTAGATAATTAATCGAGTACCTGAAATATTTGAGCCATACGAGCTTGCTGACTTGGCGAACAGTGATTCTCGATGGAAAGGATTACGGGATAGGGGGAACTGACAAAAGCGCTTCGATCGATCGCTTCCACAACCGAGCGAAATGGTATTTTCGTAGTGAAAGTATGACCATGATAAATCAATGGTGATCCATCGTCACCATCCCAACAATCGAGTTCTACACAGCGACATCCAGTTAAAAGCACCTGCACAATTTTTTTTGGTAATCATACAATAAAGTCCTAAATACAATGCGAGGCAACAGCGATAGTGATAGAAATAACAATAGTAATGACGATATAGTGATAGAAACAAAAGAATCCAACATTCGGAAATGCATATGTCAATGCACATATAAACACAGAATAAGACAATAACGATAACTTTCCCTGACGAGTTAGAATTTTGTTATCGCTTTATGGTCTACCAATCAGCGTTCAGATATTTTATCTTAAAACAAATGAAAGAATACACTACAATCTATACGCGATTAGCAGGGAATGGAAAGTTACTTTTTAAAAGTAACTAGTTACAGTTACTCGTTACCGAGTAAAAAATGTAACTAGTTACAGTTACAGTTATCGCTTTTTAAAAGTAACTCGTTACAGTTACCGTTACTTGAAAAATAACTTTTCGTTACTTTTCCGTTACTTTTTTAAAATCAATTTAAAAATGTACTTTTGCATTTTATTTTAATATGTAATACTGACAAATATATAGTTTTATTTAAAAAAAAAACAATGTAGAATGGCTCAAATAATAAATTAAATAAAAGTAAAATGAGAAGGGTTACGAGCCAAAAATGAAACAGTTTATTTCTGATAAGAACGACGATGACAATGTAATTAAATGTATAAATATATATTAGAACAAAACAAAGATAAAAGCAAACGACGTTTCGACACTTATTGTCATCGTCTTTTAAACTGTTTCGCTTTTGTGTTCATAGCCCTTCTCATTTTACTATTATTTAATTTATTTTTTAATTTTTTTTAAACACAATTTTGTAATTCTAAAACCTGTAAAATATGCAGCAAACTGAAATATTTGTATGTCCTATGTATTACATAGAAGATAGAAGTGTAAAATAATTACTGAATCATAACGGCCGAATGTCTAAGGGCTTTCAAGTCTTATTGATAAGCGCTATAAATAGCATGTATCCAATCGAACCGTGTTCAATCGTGTGCAAAGTAACGACAAAAGTAACTGTAAATTTCGTTACCGTTACCCAAAAAATGTAACTCGTTACCGTTACAGTTACCAAAAAAAGAAAGTAACGCAGTTACCAGTAAAGTTACCAAAAAAGTAACTTGTAACTGTAACTTCGTTACAAGTAACGAGTTACTTTCATTCCCTGGCGATTAGATTAGTTGGCATTTTTATTTCTTTCGCGACGTTGTTCAACGGAATGCGACAATTATACATCGCTTATTTCTGTACTATTCCTGTCGCTGTTCTTGTTGCTATTGCCTCGTATTGTGTTTAGGGCTTAAGTTTTATACAGGCTAATTACTATTTTGTTTGAATGGAAATTTATGTAACTTATTTTATGCGTATCAGAGGAATGCATTTTTTTAACTGACATGTTTTTTCATAATTATCGGATATATGTATGTATATATTTTCTGAAACGTTTAGAGTGAATCTCATTCTTAGATATTGAAAATTGAATCACTCTTTTGCAAGAAATTCTGAAATTCTACTTCAAAGAATTAACTAAAATATAGAAAAAATTTTTTACTTATTTATATATTATGTATGTTATTGAATAATGATTGTTTATTAATAATGCATAATTTGAAATTCGTTATAATGAAAGAAAATTATAATAGTATTCTTGTAAAAATAATTCATATTTTATTCATATTTTTCTATGAAGTTTATTTATTAAGCAAATCTATTTTTGAAAGTCATAGGATACCTGCGAGTATAACTGTACGGACGACTCTCCTTTGAGTTGATGTCCGGTTAAATATGTGTTGTGGGAACTCGCGATGTAATATTGCGACAAAGGCTGCTGCATTTCGGTTTCGGACGGTGTTGCATACTCGTTCGGGAAGGCATAATTGTCCTTGTCCATCATATACCGTGCAAAACCCTCGAAAGACAAACACCACTGTGTGCGAAGTGCCGGATCCGGTTCATGCCTCTGAAATGAGAATAAACGGGCTCGTTTGATTGTGTTACGTCACGTTTTTTGAACGCGCGTATAATGATGTCATCACATGAGCATGGGAAAAAGTTGTCTTCTATTTCTAGAGAGAAAAATTGAAATCACACATTTCGCTGTAATGAAATGAAAGGATTATTTATTGTCTTCAATAAGAATAGTTTATTCGACAAAAAATTAAACGCAAACACTTTAATAGTAATCTAGCGTATAAAATATTAGGGGATATTTTCTGTATAAAAAAAAAGTTGTCAGAGAGAAATGAGGTCCTCGAGCCAATATTCTATCGTAAGAGAATTTCTGCCCCCATAAGCATTTACCTTGATCAGCGCCTTGATTTCGTCGTCGCTCAACTTTTCCTGCTGCCGAGACTCCAGAAATTTCGTAAATGTTGCTAGAGTGATTACTTGCGATTTTGACGTATCCACGCCCGAGCAATTATTGATTATACTAGCCGCCGCGACAGCATCAAAGATCTGTTTTTTTTGTAGATTGCTGCCCGTCTTGTATTCATGACAGTCAATAGAGTTGTTTCTCGTTAATAAACCTGGCATATTAAAACGTAGATTACTCATTTTAAATAACATTTAAAAAAGTAATCACTCAAATGTTTATTCTTTTTTTAATAAAAGTTAAAAAACAGTTATACATATATTAAAACAGATATAATTATGATGACCATTTTCGATAAATATCGGCAAATATATGCTAATTGGGTTGATTATAATAAAACATAATAATGTGAATCTAATTTATTTCATGCAAATTATTAAGTAGGTTAACTTTAAGAATTATTATTACATTTCCATTATCACGATTAAAGAACTGTTTTGTGCGTCAAATTCTATTTTTCATTCCTTTAGATTTGCACATCAAATTTAATGGTTATATCGGCTTACCGATTCTTTGTGGAGTGGCATCACTGGTCTGTCTGAGCACCACCGGGCGAATGTTAAAGTCCCTTAACGATCCATCACTCTGGCTACGACATGTTATTGCTAATTGGCTGAACAGATCACGCAAATCTTTTCTGGCTCGTAAGCTGAATGATCGGAAAAGCGCGACGAACTCCACAAAGTTTAATTGTGTCTCATACATGATCGAGGTAGTGCGTGCTTTCATATGCCAAGGAGCCTCTAAGCCTCCTGATATACCACCAGATCCATTCTTGTCCTTTTCTCTGGCGACACATAACAAACTGCGCACGTGTTATTGCGAAGTGTTCAAGAAAATTTGTCGATCATAATACAAATAATTGAGAGGTTCTTTTTATAGAATTTTATAAAATTCTATAAAAATTATTTTAAAATGTTTTTTATTTCTTATTTTAAAAACATATTTATATATTAAAATATGTTCCTAAAATATTTTGATTATTTACATTTACAACTGACAAAGTTGCTGAAAGAGAAAAAGTACAAAAATACTGTTTATTATGTTTAAAAGAAGCAAAATTGAAAGAAAAACAACAATTTGAAAATAAAAACATTTTATAATTTTTTTTTAAATTGTCAAAGCGTATCGTCAAAAAAAGATTCTTTTTGCATCACGTTATTATATACCTAATTCTTTTTTAGATATTATTAACTCTACATTAATTTAAAAAATTCTAAAATATCGTTTATTTAGAATAAACATAAGAAGCTTCAACTTCAAAGAATTGTTGCTTAAAAAAAGAGAAAATAGCAAAAGTTGCTCATTTTTATCGCTTTAAATGAGAAAATTTTCTTAAATCTATAATTCAGATTTATGTTCGAATAAGATTCAACACGAAATTGTAAAAATTTCCATTGCGATCTATATAATTCCAGACCTATATAAATTATTTACTCGAAATCGGTAGATAAAGAGAATTTGATGCAAAGAATTAAATGTGTGAAAGAATGACGTACCTTTGAAAAGCGGAGTAAGGCAAGTTGGAAGTGATACGATCAGCAGAACCGGGCGGACTACGTGGTGGGATTCGATCTCGGCTTGCTCTCGGTGACGCTGGCAGAATCCTCGTTAATGACTCTCTACTACCAGCTACATGACGAAGAGGTGTAGCGCACAGACCCCCATCCGAGGTCGAGGAGTCGTACTGTTTTACACTCAGGTCCTACGTTAAATCAAATCTATTTAATTCGATGAAAACACTTATTTCCGAAATTAAATACGACATTTGGAATGATCTGTAGTCTAATTTATGTTTATTGTAAAAGATGCAAGATAAATCTGTGCGAACCTTAGTTAATGCATGAATGTTGCCAATCGATTTTGTCTTTTTGCCTTTAACATTTCGTTTGCGTAGAGTGCTGCTGCTCGTTGGAGACAGCGTACCAACACTTTCTGTCATAGACCAATCGCGACCGCCGAAAATGCGAATAGCGTCGGCTGTCGTCGGCTGCTCCAAACCTTCTATCGGTTGTTCCAAGTAGGAAAAGTATAACTGAAGATATTTTTCTTTTAACCAGCGCGATCTACGATCTGTTAACTGTTGTTGTCGTTTGAGGCCACGCAATATCCAACACAATCCCATATACCATATTCTGAAAACAAAGCAACATGCAAATTACATGTATATAGCTCAACATTATATGCGTAATTTAACGATAAATCATAAATTATTAGAGGGAATTATTGAACCCGTTCAAAATACGTACGAAATGTTTGTTATTAATATATTGCTCGATAATTGTATCGAATATTATGAACGTACGTATTAATATACCATTAATGAACTCAGTCTTCTGGTGGTAAGATAGATTAATGGCATAATAATTAATTTGCTCGGAAATTTTTTACGAATAAGTTTATAGCATAAATAACACATCAAATAATTAAATTAAAAAATAATTATCTGTGAAATAAAATCTCAAACATATAAATCAAAGAAAATTATTCTGAAAAAAAGAACATAAAATTAATTAAGCATCTTTAATTTTGTTAATAAGATGAATATTTTTTTTATTTTCAAATCAAATGATGTGGGATATGATAAATTTCAAATCTCCTTTTTTCCTCTGCATTATTGGTGAGAAATATTCAAAAATTAATCGACGTGCACAAAACTAGCGAAATAATTGATACGTACTTGCTAAGAGCGGGAGGGCAAAGTAGGAAGATCAGTCGATTGTCCGGAAGATTGGAGCCATACATAAGGCCGATGCAGCAGTCGGAGCCAGGTAGGCCGTATCTCTTACAGATGCTCCTGAGATCAGCCTCTCGATCGCGGTCGCAACAGCCGATTATTATCTCTTTCACCGATCCCAGGTCGAGATATCCCTCCTCCAAAGTGACAGAAGCGCAGTCAGCCTGCTGCTGCGTGTACCTGCCAACTAGGCCCGCTGGTATCGTATCCTCCGGGTTCGCGGTGAGCGAAACCTCTGTGGGAGCGGCACCTCCAACTTGAGTCGTTTTTAGAGGACTCCAGGGTGGCTTTTCCCATACGAAAGTGCCACAAGCGCGATCGACGCGCGCGAATACCAATGCTGTTCTCGAGGCACCCTCACAGTCCCAATGCACCAAAGTCGTACCATGATGTAGCACCTGAGATGTGTAGTTTTAAGGAATATAGTGAACCGTGTATAGATCAATGGAAAAGGTTCCTCGATTTTCCATCAGTTTATATTAACCCTGGAACGCTATTGATATTCAATGATACAATAATGTTGTAAATTTTATGTAAGAAATAGACCATTCTTAATTCATTCATTAAGACAAAATTTTCATACATTTTACACTTTTAATAACAAATATTTATAATCTAAAACTTTATAAACACAAATAATTTAACTATTGTTATAACTTAAAAAAAAGAAAAAAGTAAGCATATTATATTAAATCTTAAATAATATGTAGTCCAATGTTTTTTCGTAACACTTAGAGTAAACCAACCAGTAAATGACCAAATTGTTGAATTCTCTGTACGTTTGGAGATAATCCTTGAATAAATTCACACAATAACAATAGATCAACCGTTAAAATTACATTTAGAAATTATTTTCTTTTAGATATTCATAAAAATAATTACTTTTTCTTATTGTAATTATTTTTAAATTAATTATAAAGTGCAGAGCACGCATAAAAGCCCAATAGATGACCACATACACCCATTGAATGACCGAATATAAGCTAATAAATGACTAGTTAATTAAAACACTAAAATATCGTAGGAAAAATAATAAAAGGTACTGAAATACTATATAATTATATCTAGATTGACGGGATAGGTAATTGATCAATAAAATATATACGACAAAGGATCATTTCACTTGCAGTATTCCTTATCTTTATTGAAACATATTTTTATTTGAAGTTTAAAATTAGAAAACTTAACTTTTTAAATTAAGTAAATACCTTTTGCTATTAAAATAAAGTAACATTTTTAAAGCGTTTACATATGTGTACAAATTGAAACTGTTAAATTTATCTCAAAATAATCAGTTTCACAGACAAAAGAAACTTAAAACTGTTAAATTTAACTTTAAAGAATGTCTCATGTAATCACAGACCACAAATTAAAAGTAATTATATGTTCTTTTTCCTCACGCGTGCACGTAATGTGCCTTATACCGCAACGCTTTTGCGTGCGGTAAATAGCCAATACCTCAAGCCGTTGAGTTATTTCTCTAACCCCACGCAAAAGCGGTACATTGTGAAAAATAGCGCAAGGCAGTGGTAGCGCTCGTACAAATATCAACACGGAGAAACGCGCCGACCGGAGCGTCCTTTCGGGGCATCTGGGGGGGTGG
>NW_017277029.1:24478-31790 GCF_001594065.2 Cyphomyrmex costatus
GGGGGGGGTAAGCATAGTTTTCTCCAATAATAAAAGTAACTACGACAAAACGACAATACAGTATCTATAAATATATCATTCAACTTTTATTTTATGTTACTCTATTTGAGACATTGTCTGTGATTTTGTTGTAGCCCTCTTAGTCCCGTTTCATATATTCTATATCTAGTTTATAATATATATATTATATATATAGCGTATTATGCGAATTATTACTATTATTAATACTATTAGTTCATTATATTTAGCTTATAACAAGTATTATTAGTAAGCAATAATAATAATATCACGCTCGAACAATTTTTTAAGGATTGGACAATGTAAGTTTTTTACTTCGTATTAATAGCCTATTAAGGTTAATGATGACTTATTTTGTAATTATTATTATATATTTAGATTTGCTTGACATAATTGAATTTCTCGCTTCTAAACGATCAAATTCTAGGACACCAAAAAGAAGGTTGTAAACTCCAAGATCCTAAATTAATTGTTACCGAAATTTATGGTTCCATAAAATTAACGATTGTTAATAATTTATTGTAATTCACTGATGAAGGCTCTGTGTAGCGGAAACGTTTGAAATTTCATGTATGATGTTTTATGTAAGATTATATTAAATCTAAATATTATAATACTTTAATTATTAAATTTAAGGATTACTCGAGGGTGAGTTTTTTGTCAGAGAGACAATTGCTTGTCACATTATTTTATTAATATAACGTTAATTTTGTGTCCTCGTTAGTACCACAGGGATACATCACAAACGATCTTCCAATCGCTTGATGAGCTAAATTGTTCTCTCTGTGGAAATACTCAACATTTTAGAACATAACACTCCATTATTCTTGTTTTTTCTGCGTTAACTAAAGATGTTTTACTGCGTTAATTAATATTTATATGTACATCTGAGGATGGCTCGAATATGCAGCCGAAACGTTATGGTTTTGACTTTTGTTTGCGTGCACATTTATAGTATGAATTTTATATTTTATTTTTATTTTATTTTAATTTATAATATATTAAATGTTTTATTAGATCACACATATAATATTGACTCCTAATTGCCTTTTTATTTCATTGACAATTTTTTAATACTAAGAGTCCTGTATATTCGTTCTATTTTAATTATTAAGATCTAATTGTTTTGCTCGTAAGGGTCATTCACTTATTATTATTAGTAAGAATAAGCGCAAGTTAAATTATTTTTGATATAGTTGTTTCCTTCCGCCTGCGAAAAATTAACGATTGTTAATAATTTATTGTAATTCACTGATGAAGGCTCTGTGTAGCGGAAACGTTTGAAATTTCATGTATGATGTTTTATGTAAGATTATATTAAATCTAAATATTATAATACTTTAATTATTAAATTTAAGGATTACTCGAGGGTGAGTTTTTTGTCAGAGAGACAATTGCTTGTCACATTATTTTATTAATATAACGTTAATTTTGTGTCCTCGTTAGTACCACAGGGATACATCACAAACGATCTTCCAATCGCTTGATGAGCTAAATTGTTCTCTCTGTGGAAATACTCAACATTTTAGAACATAACACTCCATTATTCTTGTTTTTTCTGCGTTAACTAAAGATGTTTTACTGCGTTAATTAATATTTATATGTACATCTGAGGATGGCTCGAATATGCAGCCGAAACGTTATGGTTTTGACTTTTGTTTGCGTGCACATTTATAGTATGAATTTTATATTTTATTTTTATTTTATTTTAATTTATAATATATTAAATGTTTTATTAGATCACACATATAATATTGACTCCTAATTGCCTTTTTATTTCATTGACAATTTTTTAATACTAAGAGTCCTGTATATTCGTTCTATTTTAATTATTAAGATCTAATTGTTTTGCTCGTAAGGGTCATTCACTTATTATTATTAGTAAGAATAAGCGCAAGTTAAATTATTTTTGATATAGTTGTTTCCTTCCGCCTGCGAGTTGGACAATTAAGTACCTGTATGCGATTAGGAGGGGAACCTTACACTCCCCTCAGCAATGGAAATGTACTCCAAAATACGCGGCCTTAGTAGTATTAATTTTGTGTGTTTTCCTAGCCTGATAGGCTTGCTCCTAATGGCTTACTTTGTATTTTCTCTAATGAAAAAAAAAAATCATTCAACTTACAATAACGTTTAAATTTAATTTCAAATTGTAATAATCTCACAATTATAATTAACTCCATTATTCTTGTTTTTTCTGCGTTAACTAAAGATGTTTTACTGCGTTAATTAATATTTATATGTACATCTGAGGATGGCTCGAATATGCAGCCGAAACGTTATGGTTTTGACTTTTGTTTGCGTGCACATTTATAGTATGAATTTTATATTTTATTTTTATTTTATTTTAATTTATAATATATTAAATGTTTTATTAGATCACACATATAATATTGACTCCTAATTGCCTTTTTATTTCATTGACAATTTTTTAATACTAAGAGTCCTGTATATTCGTTCTATTTTAATTATTAAGATCTAATTGTTTTGCTCGTAAGGGTCATTCACTTATTATTATTAGTAAGAATAAGCGCAAGTTAAATTATTTTTGATATAGTTGTTTCCTTCCGCCTGCGAGTTGGACAATTAAGTACCTGTATGCGATTAGGAGGGGAACCTTACACTCCCCTCAGCAATGGAAATGTACTCCAAAATACGCGGCCTTAGTAGTATTAATTTTGTGTGTTTTCCTAGCCTGATAGGCTTGCTCCTAATGGCTTACTTTGTATTTTCTCTAATGAAAAAAAAAAATCATTCAACTTACAATAACGTTTAAATTTAATTTCAAATTGTAATAATCTCACAATTATAATTAAAAGTAATGATCAATACAAAATTTTGTATTGTTAAATATTTATTTACGAAATATTTTAATTTATTTTTCGGGGGGCGCAGCCCTCCCCCGAACCTCCCCTGCTTCATGCGCCCCACGCACCACTCCATAACGCTTCGCTCGTGCGACTTTAGATTCGCACTCGCTTCGCTCATGCGACTTTATAATTATATAGCATATTATACTAACACAGTGCACTCGTAATGAAAAATTCTATGTGCAACTCATGTACTATAATTGTCTATAGCGCGACGCGGGCGCGCATGCGCACAATAAACAACTAATATACACTTGTTACACAATGTACTATTAAAGTATATTATTCATAGTTTCAAGCGTTTGTAATGTTAAATGGTACATATAAATAATAGTATTTGTTGGAGAGAGAGAGTGCAACTGAAATCTATAAAATATAATGATCAGAAAAAGGTAATGAGACTTATATTCCTTATAAATTGAAGATTTCAAGGACTCTTTTATATAATAATAATTAATACGTTAAACAGGGCAAATAAGAGTCAAATTACAATTAAAAATCTAAATCTAATAATTTATTCTAATATATTGCGAAGAATACCACGTAATTTTTGGTGTTTCGTCCCGGCTTCCACTACTGGACTCATCAGTAAGGCATTGTAGTGCAAGCCTACCTTATACGCCTGAAAGAGTTATTTAGTAGATATTCTATATAAAGAGATATACACGTGTCTCAGCACTTATGAGAATTTGCGAATATCGATAGACCTCTGATGGCGAGTAGGCTTTCACTATAATGCTTTACTGATGAGTCCAGTAGTGGAAGCCGGGACGAAACGCCAAAAATTACGTGATATTCTTAGCAATATATTAGAATAAATTATCAGAAATTATTATTATATTCCTTATATTATTATACTATAGACTTATATTATTCAGGATCACTTGTTTTAGTTATTGTATTACTTATCCTATTGTCTGTAACATTTTTTTAATACCTTTTTTTTGGTATTATTAATATTAACACCATAATTTTCAAAATTTTAGCCTTTCTCTTCAAAAGTAATTTTATTTTAGTTTCTTTTTCTTTCTCTTTAATTTTCAGCTCTGCTTTTTTAATCTTAATTCTTTTTTAACTGCTATTTGCTATTTCTTTTTTTCTTAATTTCTTCTTGCTTAATTTTTTTCTTAATTTCTCTTTCGAATTTTCGAAGTTCTTTCTGATGTTGTTGTTCTTTTTCTTTTCTGACTTTTCTCTTCATGCTGCTTTTTCCATTCCTCAGTAGCATAAATTTTAGGCTCTTTATTTATTTTCTTCTTTTTTGGAATTTCTATATAAGGAAAGTGTAATTCCTGTTTCCAGAGTTTGTCTGCATCAACAATTTTTTGTGAATTTTTTATAACGATTTCACTTATTGTTGATTCTTATTGCAACGATGATTCATCAAACAAGGAATTCTGGCGACAATCTTTTCCTACTAATAAATTTACTGATTTACCGTAAACTTTTTTTTATATTAGTATCATAAACCATATGTTTCTGATTCTCATTATTCTTCAGTAAATTATATTCTTGTTCAGTAAGATCTTAAAAAGAAATCCATTATTCTTATTGTTTTAAAATTATCTCAAAATCAAAATACATATATAACATTTTCGACGGATTTGCTCCAACCTGGGTTGAATAATGCCCTATTGGTTGAGCACATGATGTCATATAACATCATTAATCCAATATCAGGTGGATGCAAATTCGCTTGGCTCGAAAACGCTAATAGAATAAAATATTCTTACTTACGGCAGTATTGATAACTTTCACACAATTAGGAAGTGAACATTTTAAATCGAGTTCGTCATCTGTTATACTAAGCAATCCTGTAATATTTTCATTACTCAATAAATATTCTCTTCCACATTATTTTGTATCAATTCATTTGAAATGGCATCTAGTATTAGAACTTTATTATTCAAAAATTGTTCGTTGGAATAATTCTCTTCACTGACGTTTCTTGATTTATTTTCATTTAGAGTAGAATTTTCACATATATTTTCTAAAATGTTAACTGTTTTATATAATGACGCATGTTTTAATTTTTTTCACATATTGAATAAAACAATTTATGTTTGTGGAAGTTTATTTAATTGATAAGCTGTTTCAAATTGATTTAAAATATGGGTATGTTTGACTCAATATTCAGTAAAACAACATCTTTCAGAGTTGTATTTTCTTCGGCAGCTTGTAAAGTATGCTTTCATCAATTTACATGATATTTATATGATATGCATTTAGAATAGTCAATTCTATCTGGATTAAATGGCTAATAAACCACAGCATTCAAAAGATTTCTTAATAACTTCTGGATTGCGAGCTTGAATATATGCAGCATGAAAGATTGGTGCAAAATTTGCCTTAGTTATTGACCTATTTGAAACTTGAGCATGTTCTGCAACTTGTGCTTGCCAACACTTTTTGAGTAGTCTAAATATTCTTACATCACATGGCTGTATTATATGTGTTGTATTTAGATATAGAAAATATAGCAAAATGCGATTGGTTATATGGAAGTCATGTAACTGTAAGCTTATATTTGTGATCGTCAAGTAATAAAAGTACTGGGAATTCAATCCCATCATTAACAAATTGTTTTTAAAACCATCTGTAATAAAGTTATTAAACGTTTCTGTGGTCATCCAGCCTTTTGGGCTATGTCTAATTATATACCCACTAGGTACAGAGGCTGCAACCTTTTGCAATATTAAACAAAGAATTTAGGACTGAAAATGTGAATACACAAATAAAAAAAGCCTTAAACAATCAAGTTGGATCTTTAGTATTTAAATAATTTGATGTGAATTGACATATACTACGTATATAATCATGTAAACTAAGCACCAAATGGATTTTTTGTCTAATCGTCTAATGGATTTGTTGTTAGCGTCTTGAAACATAATCCCGATAAAAACCGTAAAAATTATTAACAATTTAATAATTTAATGCTTATAGACATCTTGGAAAGATCTTAATGTGTACAATGTTGATAAACATATTAAAATCTATAAATAATTTTATTGCAAAAGATATTACCTTTTATATGGATAAACTATCACTGAGCAAATTCCTCTATCATCAGCATTGTAAGTACAAAGAACTGTTATACTTTCTTTTTCTTGTCCTGAAACAATGTACATATTTTTTTCATTCCTTGCTCCTATAATAATTTTCCAGTTTTGGGACATAACTGTATCCCTGTTTCATCCATGTTATAGATACGAGAAGAGTCACTTAAAATATCAGAAGCATTTTCTTTTTCTAAATAAAAATTCTTAATAAAATTATATAAACTAGTTATGGACTCTTTATTGTTAAAAACAAATAAATAAAACATAAATTAAAGGCTATTAAGAGTCAAACGCAGTTAACAATGCGAAAAAAATTTTTTAATAATCTTACAAATTAACATTAAGATGCCCCGTCGAACGTTTCGGTCTGCAATTTAGACCATCTTCAGCGACGAAATAATAATAAATCACTACTCCATTTACTCCGAGTTAGAATGCAAGTATTCTTGTTGAACGACAAAATGTTCCTGTGCACCAACTAGAGGTAAAAATATCGAAGATAATGGATGTGGAGTTGTGTAATGAAATTCCGAAAAATCAGAAATATGTCTCTGTTGGTAGACAAAAACATTATTTCATAATTAAATTCACAATTTAATCATACTAGAAAGACTGACTGTAATAAATATGCGTCCGTATTCGACAGTAAAAGACGATACAAACGTTCGACAGGGCATCTTAATGTTAATTTGTAAGATTATTAAAAAATTTTTTTCGCATTGTTAACTGCGTTTGACTCTTAATAGCCTTTAATTTATGTTTTATTTATTTGTTTTTTTCTAAATAGTCTCTTAATTCTGCAAATCATTGTCTGATATTTTCATCAGCAACTCTATTCCTAGATAACACTTCTGTATGTTTCAAGCCAATTTCTGGATGCTTTTTAAGGAATAATTTAAGCTATTTTGACCAGGCATGTTATTTTTTAAGCAATTGAGACGTGGAGCTTTGTCTAGAATACTTTATAGCATTTTTAACTGTATTAGGATATCCAATGCAAGCCTTATCTATCCACTGTTTAATTTTATTCTCTTTTTCACAGAATAAAATAGTTGGTGGACCCATTTTTCTTATTATAGGTACATTGTCGTGTAATTTGTTTATTAATGTTCCTTATGGGGTATTTTGTATAGCACTGAAACTTTATTTGCGCTCAAAACTTTATTTCTAACTTTTTCGATAGCTTCTTTCAGGCTTTCTTCCGTATACTGAAACTTTTGATACTTTCTTTTTGATATTTTTATTGAATTGACTTTTTTAAATTTATTTTTATATTTACTGAACAATTATACGTTTTCTTCTTATTATTCACCAAAAATTTCATTTTTTTAACACACGCAATTTACCTATATATATATATATATA
>NW_017277029.1:31810-37223 GCF_001594065.2 Cyphomyrmex costatus
TATATATATATATAATAAACTGACCTCAAATAACACGCAGTCATTAACTGGATCCGACTTGTTAAAATTTGACAGATTGGTCATTTACCGGCAAAGCACTTTCGTATTCAATACCTAAAAATGACCGACAGAAAATCTAAAAATTAATATTTATACTTATTTTTACCTTATTTAAAATCGATATTAATAATTAATTATTATTTTTGCTCATTGTTGTTCAGTTTATATAAAAAAATAATAAATATTATTACTATAATGTAGTTTTTAAAGTCGAGTTTTTACTAGCAATTTAGTAAAATTTGAGCAATTTCTGAATGTATATAGTGACGGACTATATAATCTGGAATATTTTTAATAAGAATTCGATTTATTACTGTTTGCATATCATCGTTAAGTGAAGATCCAAAAGGTATAAATAAACTCCGTTTCGAAACATTTAATAATTTTTGAGCCTATAATTTACATTTCTTTATGTAATGGTCATTCACTGGTACGTGGTCAGTTATTGAGCAGTTTACCTTATATATCAATAAAATACAATAGATATATGTATAACATAAAATTGTTTACAAATTGCTTATCACGCTCTCTGTTATAATATTGATTGCCAAGAGATTGAAATCGATATATAACAGACTAAATTTTTAAAAGCTTGTTTACGCTTTGGTGGATGGTACTAAAATGGTACTCAATTTGGCTTTAGCTTTTAACATGGTAAATTGGTTGGAACCTCTATTGACCACTGAAGCATAGTTTAGCGTTCACTTGTATATATAAACATACGTACAATAATGTTCTAGGATTAAGTAAAATTAAAACCGAAGCTCTTTGAAAATTTTTCAGAAAATGAAAAAGAGGAAAAACCGAAGGCTAGAAACTTTTCTTTAATTTTGTCAATATTTTAAATATTTAATCTTTTGCACATATTTAATAATATTTGGTCACTGCGAAAGATTTGTCATATTATTTTGACTATTATTAATTTTTTAATTATCATTTTTGATCATTATATTATCATTATTCGTAAGTGAATACATTGTGTTAAGTTTTTATCAAAAATTTCTAGTAGAAACTCTCTCATCTTTTCTTAAGAGTTTCTGAAAACAATTTGAAATATTTAATTTAATATTTAGTATTTAATTGACATTTTGTACATTGTAACTGTAGTATGTACACTCATCAGCTAAATGGTTATAACACTTTTTTTCGATGGGTTTCGGAATGCAGCTTGTGTGATTGGTTTTTACTTATAGCTGTAACCATTTAGATTCAACCGTTCTATTTCTATGAACAAGGCTGAGTTCCGAAACCCATTGAAAAAAGCATTCCAACCTTTTAGCTGATAAATGCAGAATAAAAGTTTTTGGATATTGTGTATTATTTCGTCGTCTAATTGATAAAAATAATATTGTACAATGTAATTGTAAAAATATAAACTAGAAACGTAAATATATGTAACGAATGGTCTACATTCAATTTTGCTCAAAACGTTCTGCTAGTATTTAGATGTAGCAATAAATCTGGGTTGCCATTTTACTGGATTACTGTGATCACGTCATTGTTAAAAAAAAAACGGAATAGGTACTCGCTGTTAATATAAATATATTAATTTCAGTGCACGTAAGGCATTCACTACTCGCTACTACGAGGTCAATTACGTCATGCGAAATATTCCGTGCTTCTACAAAGTACTAGACGGCGTGAGTGCATTTATAACACTGATGGTGCTCGTAATGTACTTATAGCGGCGTTTACGCGGTCGTTTCTAAGCGCGGTGTACAGGTGGACATTTATTACACGTACGCTCGCGTATGCACGAATTCGTGCATTTGGCTAGAGTTATTTATCGATAACGTAGGCAGTTTACTCAAATCCAAAATTTTCCATCACGTAATGTGCAGTCTAAAGATGTAAAAAATATATATATTATATACATCAATATCAAATATTGAAATACCGGCGAGAGTTTAATTTTCTAAATATATAAACTATTTTGTAATGTGTGTAATTGTCGCATTATCGGAAATAGAGAATAGAAGTAGAAATTAAATATGTGTAAATGTCGAAACAGCTAGGGACATAATTTTAGTTTACCTTTAATTAGTTCAATTATTTACTGGTATCAGTATGTGCAAACAAACAGCAGGAATTTAATTAATTAATTTAATTAATTTACGAAATGTTATATCGTTCTCATCTATTTTTATTTTCGTAGCCACATTCGAATTATTCTTGAAACTTATCACATTTACATGTCCGACATGCTTTTCCATTAAAAAATACTACCCTTATTTTAACGTCACAGAGCTGCAATTTTTACGACGATTTGTTAGAAAGGTGCTAATTTCACTACACTTTTAAGCTTAATTTTTGTCGTTTAATTTTTACGATTTTTTAGATTGATGAGACTACTCTCTTTAAATATAAAGAGTACCTCAAAAGTATTTGATTATTTTTACAAAGAAATTTAAAGTAAAATTTTTATTAAGAAAAATAAAAACATTTTAAATTTATAAAATCATATTTTTCAATTAACATTATTTTATATTGATTTAATATAATTTAGGAAAAAGTATATTTAATATTCCAAATAGTAAAAGATTACCAAGATCGAATTTTCGTTAAATAAACATCGATTTAGTTAAAAATTTATATGCGAAAGAGAGTTCTTGGATTACTAGCAATATTAATATTATCACGCTTGTATTATTGATGATAATAATATGCTATATGCTATATGTATTTGACTACATGTTTGCATTTTCCGAACATTTATTGATGCTAAATCAATTAAATATTTATGGAAAACCATCGTTTGCAGAAGCATTGGACTGGAAGAAGGTGTGTAGCTTTTCCCGAAATTTTTCTGAAATATCCATTTTTCACTTGATATACGCAATCAATAGACTCACATGTTATATATCCTCCGTTCTATAGCACCAGAGAGAAATTCATGGTATATCGATTATGTCGGAATTTTATGATGGGAGGATAACGAATTTTATTCGTTATGAACCGTTTTTCCCACAAATACGTCATGTCCCATTTTTTTCCTTACTACTCAATTAACGCTGACAATTGGTGGCTCGATTTAAAAGGATGACCTGGTTTTGCGTACTGCGTTACAACGTTTTTTCCATCAGTTTCTTTAGTTTCGTTTACCGCAGAGAGAGAGAGAGGGAGGGGGTGACAGGGCAAAGGGGAGAAAGAGAGAGAGAGAGAGAGAGACCGCTTTCTTTTCCTCCCCTCCTAATCTTTTCGCATATTTCTCTGTTTTCTCTCTAATTTCCGCAAAGCTTGCCGGAGGTGAGGCTAGTATTCTTTAAAATCTTTTTGACGTGTAGCAAGCTACGTGCTGACGATATCTTTTATTTCAGTGGCGCAACGCTATGAGGGAAACGTGTCGTGACATTAATATCTCGAAATCATCCAAGAATAAGTACATAGTTAGTGATATGAATGCGCAAACCCTGATATTTCTTAATAAAAATTTTCAATTTTAAAATTATACAAATGTGCAATTTTTCTATCTATCTTTTTATATTCAAATATCAAAAATTGCAGAAATAGCAAACGCGTGAAAGGCGAATATCTTTCCTGTACTTCTTTTATACGATTCGTGTAGCTTAAATAAGAAACTACAGATCTAAGGATCTCAGTTCTCTTTCTTTGGCTATGATATCAAAGAAAAAATGCGAAAGTATTCACTTAAATTTCAAAGTAGCTGTGAAATTTCTTAGCAAAATAGAAACTTCTTGCTAGTGTTTGAACATTATGGTATTTCGAAGAGAGAGAGAGAGAGAGAGAGAGAGAGAGAGAGAGAGAGAGAGAGAGAGTTTGTGAATCATCTTATTTAAAAGTCTTGACTCTCAGAATCGATTAATACAAGATTTATACGTAGCTTACAATCTTCATCTGCTGTAAATGAAATGTATCTTTTATTTATATAATATTTTACATCCAAAATAATTGTATTTAGCGACGACAGTTTTCGAATTTCTAGATTTTTATCATTTAAATGTGATGCTAAAAATTATAATACACAAAAATGTTAAAACAAATTTAATTGAATTTCTTGTTGGCCATAATTATGAATAACAAACACAAAAGCTGTAGCGTTCTATTTAAATAAACACAACTCTTGAGAGATGAAAAAACTCTCTTAAATATGGTATCATCTTTCGTCTCGCGGTGCTTGAACCTTTGCATTTCGGATGTTTCTTCCGTTATGATACATTAAATTCTCATATTGAAACTTACTGACTCGAAATAGGAAAAGCATTACTCATTTTCACTAAAACAAGAAAGATTTAAAACTTTGCACTGTGTTATACATCAAAGAAACAACGGTAATCCGATCCGTTAAGTTAAATAATATTCTGTTATTTTTAACTTTTATGTGTATCAAAATATAAAAATGCATTTTTGTTGTTAATCAACTTAAACAACGTCTATATTAAGATATGTATTATATATTTAATAAATAGAGTAACTATAGATTGAATTAATTTTAATTAAATTAACGACATATTGAGTAGAAATAGTGATTTATAGAAATTATTAAAAGTATTCAAATTGAATATAATTTAACATTACGAGTGTGTAACAGTGTAAATATTTTTCTGAATACACCATGTATACATATATAATATAAATACACACACAATATTCTGAAAAGTGACAGTTTAAAAAGACGTTGCATAAAATATTTATGTTCTATAATACTTTTCTTTGAAATAAATATTTCGAGAGAGAATTGTTTATTAAATGTCTTTTATATAAAGATAAAAAAATTGTAAGTTAATTATATGAAATTAGAGGATATCAATAGCAACATCTGTCTGAAAGAGTATAATGGTAAAAATAGAAAGAGTAAAAAAACTGTAATGATTACTTTTAAATTTAATATATCTCTTAAAACAAGCGTTTAACAAAAGTATTTATAATTAGATGTTTTTCTATATTCCATCTTAGTTCGTACAATAATTCTTTTGTAATTCGTAATGTGATAAAATAATATTCCTTGACGGTATATTATATGTATATTGTGAATGAAATACTATGTGTGTCATTTATATACCATATTTATAATTGCTAATATTATTGAATAACACTCATTACCATATGGTATGGTATAGCAGAAAATCACACATCTCTAATTTCTCACTGCGGTCTATAACGATGCGTCAGGATCAAAACCGTTCTGGCGTCGCAGCGTATTGTGCAACAAATCCTGCGAATTCAATATTTGCGATGCACTCCACGCGCGGCATCGCGATGTCACGTATACAATTGGCAGTTTCGTTATGTGATGCAATGTCTCTCAATCCCAAAACATCGCAACGATCTCAGAAATGCTGCATTTATCTCTCTCTCTCTCTCTCTCTCTCTCTCTCTCTCTCTCTCTCTCTCT
>NW_017277029.1:37398-66258 GCF_001594065.2 Cyphomyrmex costatus
CCCCCCCCCTCCCTTTCTTCCTTTAATCTATTTGTTTATCTCTCTCTACATACCTCTGTGCTGCAATAAAGTAACCCAGATGCGACATAGAGAGCGAACGTTGTACGTTATTGTATATAGGATGGAAATCACATTGTGTGTAAACTTTCGCAATATTACTAATTATGCCAATTAAATCTCAACACAGACATTTCCCATGCACTCTGAACAGATCATGTGACCAAATATTATCTTTTATAACTATTACTTTCAATTCTTCACTATAAAAAATATGAATTTTATCTTTTTTAGTAGGTACATGACAAGAGAATCTGTCGTTTACTTTGTGAACTTTGAGAATGCTTTTTTTTTCTTAGGATAACACCAGATAACAGCCGGATGAAGTTTAAAAGAACTTTTAATGATTATTTAGGGAAAATGTTTATCTTTTATCATTCTTGTTAAATTGCGTCAAAGTTTATATCTGTCTGTAAAATAAAAATTATAATGGAACCTGTATATATCTATCACACTTGTATACAGACTTATAAAAATATCGCTTATATTGTTATAATCGTTGCATATTTAATAAAATTTGCATATTTATAAAATTGACGGCACGAAATTCTCATTTCGATACAATATCTACATTTCCGTGCGAGATAAGTACATTTGTCTGCAGAATATAGCGCAACTTACCTGCAGAAGATGAAGATCCATGCCAGTGTGTGGCGCTGCAACAGGAAACAAAGCGACTCCGTGGTCGTTTTTGAGCGGCTGCACTGGTTTGTAGGAGTCCAAATCAAGATGATAGTCATTCTCGTCGCATTCCTCCACCATGTAAGTTTTCTCGATTGCGGTCGTGTGAACGCTCAGGGTGCGATAAAGGGAACCAGTAATTGCGTCTCTGCCACGAGCATGTCGATGCTTAAGAAAAAATTATCCCTTGTTAAATTAAACTATCGAACTATTTAGGTCCTTTAGGATATATATTTACGGACACATTGAAAAAAGAAACATCTCTACACAATGTTGATGATTCTTCTATACTATAAATATAATACGATTCACGTCAGACTGCAAATTAGAATTCTAATTATATTTTATATGTTGTGTATTTTTATACCACACACATACGTGTTATACACGAACATTTAATTTTTTTAAATATTTTTCTTGTTACACAGCATATAAAATTATAAATTCAATATAATTCACGTCATGTTGCAGAATAGCATTCTATTTATAATTTTATATGTGTCGTTTATTTTTATATACGACATATAACATTATAAATTTTGTGCTTGTGCATTTAAATTTTTTAAATGTTTTTCTCGTTACACACAGCATATAAAATGATAATTAGATTCTGGTGCAAAGATTATTTAAAGTAGGCTTACAATAATTATGTTAAGCGAACAAACTAGTTTCACCGATTGAAACATCTATTACTTTTCTTGCTTGTATTGTACGAAACATAGTTAATATGACGTTAAGAGTGTTCATTAAGATTGCTCGGTCTTTATATGGTTTATGCTCATTGATTAAATTTGTATTTTACCTTGTGAAAAAGCGCAACTTTGTCGAGAACGGAATTTGTATCGTGGACTGGTGCAATGGGGTTCTCCGGTTTGTTCAAGGAACCGCTTCTTGAACTCCATCCCGACGGCGTCTCTGTGTTACTCTCGACAGCAATTCTGGCAACCGGCGCAGAAGAAGGTACATATTCTTGAGGTTCGCTCTCCTTAATGCTAACACGTGGTGACTCGCGATTTTCCTTAAACTCAGGCTGGGACTGAAACATACCAACGACATTTTTTAAAAAATCGCAATTAAATTTGTTAGATTATACAAGGAATTGTGGTGTTTGTATTATGGAAAAGCCTCATTCTACTTCATGCTAAGATTCAATAACTGTACAATGTAATTCTGAATAAATATAAAGTAATAATGAAAATGCGATATATGCCATACTCAGAGTAAACCGCTTTGATTTTCATAATACAATATATCTTTCTCAGAAATATACCATCGGTACCATAAAATCGGAAAATTGCAGAAGCTAAATAACTGTTATTTTATAATAAACACAGACAGAACAGAATTAATTAAATATTTTATCATAGAAAAAACTCGTTATTTTTATTAGCGTGGAAAAGGAATTCATATAATTTGTAAAAATAAATATTATAAAAAAGTGTCAACAATTTTGTTGGTAGTGTTTAATTCGTTTTATTCTATCCACTCTCTCTAATTGTAAGAAATATTTAGTGTTTTAGAAACTTCCCTCCCCTCCCCCCGACTGTCATTCTATTTTCAATATTCAATTTTAAAAAGTACAAACTTTTGTTTATTTTATTATGTGATTTTACTATAATGAAAAAATAAAAAAGAAAGGATCCTTGATCGAGATGACGAAAAATAGATCAAAAACGGTACGTATCATTAAAAAGAGAAAATAAAAGAAATCGCTTGAAATTTTAACGGTCTGTTCAAAGTGACAATAATAGAAATAGCCTTTAATTTCATGAAATGTAACATATAATATTTATAATTATAAAAAGACACAAAAAGGCAAATAAAAAGAGAAATATTAATTCGACTCGTTTATTAAAGCGATTTGCTATCGTAACATGTATGTGAAACAGACACTTCACGAGATCACAAATTATATGACAAATAATGAATAAAACGTTATTTGAAATTATATGGAAATATGGAATATTTAATACGCATAAATTAATTGGTACCATCCCATTTCCGACGTAACGTTATTGATAGATTATGGAAATTTGGCAGAAATAAAAAAAAACTGTTGTTTCGTCGTGTATATTATATCGTTTTGTACGTAATGACACCTGGAAAGAATATATTGTTTGCGACAAGATCCTCATTTCAAGGATGTAGATTCGATAATCCGAGTAACGAAGTTGCCTTTGTTCCTCAAAGAGGAACTTGGCTTTCAAAATGGGAATCAATAGTTTACGGTTTGCTCTCGAAACGCAACCTCGAATACACTCTCGGATGTTCATCAACAGGAACATTGGATGGCCCTTTAAGTCTGTTAATGACTAGTAACATATAAAGAGCTCTTTCACAAGTGTAAATCTCTCAACAGTCTCGTAAATATGATATAAATGCTGGTATAGCACTGAGAAAGTGGAAAAATCGTGGTCTCATTTTTAATTTTTCGTAAAATTTCTTTGCCAGTACATGCGTTTTTTTTTTTTATATAAGGATGTGAAGTAATTTAATTAATGAATCAAATATTATATTAAATGAGTCGAATTATGCTTACGGTATTTTCTTGTGCACTGTGGCCATAATTGCTATCAGAAACGTACGTATAAAAATATATTATTTATATATATTAGAAACCATATTTAAAAATTACATCTTTAGTTTTTGTAACAAAGTTCTTAGGTCGAGTTAATGCAAATTATATGTACAAGTAATCGCTCGAAAGCTCGTCTATCCCTAAGCTGGGGGCGCGCTAGTAGTAAGAACTTTAATGCGGCTTATAATTAACTGTTATCCGATAACCTTAATCTATCGCGTGGATATGTATTGAGCGGTCGTTCCACGACACGGCGTCATAAGGTAATGCTGTTTCACTTTATCGCGCCGTGTTACCCATCGATCGACCCACCGTCAGGCAGCATCCTAAAGCCGCTAAGTCGTGCTATCCAAATTGCAAACGTGCTGAAATACGCGTGAACATGTCTACCGGCAAGATAATTTGGATATATCTTGATCGAGCTACTCATGGAAAAAAAATTATGTTTAGACATTAATTTAACGCTCTTGTGAAGACGGTGACATCGATTTATCACGTGATGAAATAACACGATATCAGTTTTAATCGAAACACGAAAACTGTCCGCAAACGAGCAAAGTAAACAAGATGAGAGAATTGACAGTTGAAGAAGGGTCGGAGATATCTTATTGTTAGTTGAGAAACACGCACTTTATAAGTATGTTATTTTAAATAGGATTTACTTCAAAAGAGAAAAATGTTAATTTAGTCCTTGCTTCCAAAAAATTAGGAAAACATTATTTTTTATAAAATTATTTTTTATTAAAAAAATTCTTTTTAAGTTAACAATAGGTATATTCAGATCAATTCTTTATATTTAAAATGTGGATAAATGTGTTATTTCTCTCCTATTTATAAGTTATTTAATTTGCATATACACATTCTAATATATATTCTAAATATTTATACTTTTAATTAATTTTCAGATTTAAAATTAAAATCTTCTAATTTTTAAAACTAATTCAAGATACGACCAATTAAATTATCCAAAAATTATGATTAAAATAATCCTTTTTTTATTATGCAATATAAGGTAATATTTGCAAAATTTTTTCTATGTTACTGTAGATTAAGTCGCAATTTTTTGTGGTTAAATAATATTATTGTTATAAGTTAAAAAAAAACTCGAAAAAATTTGTTACGTTTTTTTAATTAGTATGTATATATAATTTTTTCTTATATTTTTAATTCGATGTTGTCTCTATGTTTGTTTATAATTTTCGTCTTGGCATTATTACAAGTAATGATGTAGACACAGAAAATACGACAATATAGTGAACAACAGTAATTTTGGAGTTTAAAGCTCGGATGCCACTATCCGAAACAGACGTGACGCCGGACGAACGAAGCGACTTTCGCGATTGCTTAACCTCGTTATCCTTTCTCTTCCTCCTTCTCCACAGAAATGTACTCTAAAGGATATACGTGCCGATGAGAGAACGACTAGCAACACTCGAGATAACAGAACGACGCATATCGCAGGCTAAGTGCTTGGCATATCCCGTGCACCACGCCGATACCGATTTGGAATTCCATTTGCAAGCCGCGACATCCGCATCGTGGATACATTTGGTTTAGCAGATTACACTTTCTAAAGAGAGAGAGAGAGAGAGAGAGAGAGAGAGAGAGAAGGGTGGAGGATAAAGGACAGTGTTATAATGAGATATATCTACTAAGTCGCGTCTTGGACAGTCTCAAGACAAAACATATCGTTTATTTTGCTCCCGCAATGTCAATCGATGTCGAATTCATTTGAATGTAATTAGCCATTGACACCCAAGAGACATAAACGCTCGGGACGTGAATGATCATATCGCACCCTGATTAATCTCATGCTCCAGAAACTATATGTTCTAGTATGTTTTCCATCAACGAGATGTATAATTATGAAATATTTCTTCGAATTTACATTATATATTCATATATACACTTATTTTGTAAAACATAACTAACAATTTTGTTATTAGCATGGATTAATAAATAGATAATAATCTTTTATAGCATATATTATAGCCTTTATTCTGTCTGATTACAGTTTTATTTGCCTAACATAATCGCGCAAATGTAAATGAAATTTAAAATTAACCAAGTATTAAAATATGTTGTACAATAACTTAATATAATCTTAATGTTAAATGTATATAATGAGATTATTGATTAATATAATTAATTAAAAATTACATAAATAAATACTGTATTTATTTAAGTTTATTTATTCAAATAATATATAATTCTCGTCAGAATTCACGGAATGAAAATATGAATTTTCATTGGTATATGTACTTATTTTAATGTATATCTTATTCTAAATTTATCAAATATTTTTCATATTAATATATGCATATCAAATTATTAATAGATTTCTATCTTGAATTTTAACAGAAATTATACATATAAAAATAGGTTTTATTTTATAATAATAAATGTTACAAAGTTCATTCACACATGCATACACATTCTCGTTTCTATTTCTTGAAACAAACGCTTCACGTCGCGACTTTGTGACGATGCTGTTTCATTTGAACCGGGAGTCTAATTACAAATTCGTCGTGCTGATCACATGCTTGATTTTAACGACTGACGATTGTGTGGACTTGGTCGTGCAGTTTGAGTTTCATAAGAATCGCTCTTAAAAGCACTGATTTTCGTTGCGGTCTTTCAAACATGCTCTTAAACATCAAATAACGTGACGCTGTAAAAACTATAAAAGGCAAGGAAGACGCCGTTTTGTTCCCCGATGACGATCGTTAGCGACAAGAGCAAGTAGTTTCCGCCGGCCTACAACCATCGTAGCTGCTGGAGGCCGATAGAAACCCCTTTCCTTGTCACTTTTACGGCACAGACTTCGCTTCGGTATTCTTCTGCTACGCTGCTATTCTTCGTGAGACTTGATAGAAGAATTTCGATGCGCGGTGTTTGCGCTCGAAATGATACCGTTTGAAACGCAAACTGTTCCTCTTCCACAATTCCCAAGAATTAATCCGATTTCTCACAATTGTAACAGTTTGTATGAGGTTGATAAACGATTATATTTCATGAATAAATTTATTGTTAAGAATGTACCTGGAAGATTTAATTTTCCTGATTCAATGCACTTTTACTCCGGTATCCAGTATTATCATAAAGTATCCCGGGCAAAACTTTCATAAACTTGGATGCGCATTTCTAAGTCTTGACATAAGCTTTTTGTTAGCTCTAATTTTCTTATTAAGGTTTTTCCTACTTTAAACAAATTCGCCGCAACGCCAAACTTCTCGCTATCTTTTGAACATGCAAACGTTGTCATGGAAGAACCAAGTAGATTTGCCGTGTCACTGACCGTCCCTCGTTCTCTCCATTACTCTCGGCAAGCCCGTGTTGTGATGCGATCATGAGAGACATGTTGGATATCACCAGTAAACTTCTTTGGCCGTTTGCCAAAACGCGAAAGCGTTCAATTACTTATGAGCTTTCTCTCCGACTTAGCTTTTCCCTCCTTGTATCGTATTCCACGCGCTCAAACATCAGATAGGGAAGTAGACTTACTTGACGAAATGTTAAGTAACATTATCCTATCTAAATAACCAGTCTTCTGCACATACATATTTTGGCTCTTATCCTACGTTGACAGTGATCTTCATAGTAGATAGGGATAACATTCCAGAGTAGAGTTGAGGGAAGATAAAGAAGCGGACACCGATGTGTAATATTTAACAATGCTTACATGATGAAATATAAATGAAATGCCAATCTATCGAACGATGTGAAACAATCAATTTTACACGTGCAAACATTTTCTTAACAATCAAAGTCTACAAAAAATATGATATTATATGAGCGATAGCGCTTTTCATGTTTACCTTTATATCGCACGCGATAATTTCCCGCAGCTCGCGCAGGAAAGCTCCGAAGAATGGCACCACCGGGCATTCCGGCATTGCGAGAGCGCGAGCAAGCGCATGTTCGTATTCGGAAGACAAAAGGGCGGAGGAAAGATAATCCATGACCGGTATGCGCTCGTTCATGCCTCGCTCTTGCCAAACCGGCTTCAGCTTGTTGGACCTGCAACGTAAGCATTCGTTCGCGATTAGACGAGGCAAACATACTTTTTCGGATAATTAAGAGGTAAACTGCTGACGATAGAAATTCGCACGCTCCAAGTTAATGTGCGCTTTCCAAGCAATGCACGCGCGACGTATTTAGAGTATTAAGAGGCTAATACTATTTTAGTACTCTAATACTCTTCTGATAACATAATGTTTTAATACCCTTTTTAGTGATTAATAATTTCAGATATATTTTTATTTTAACTTCTAGCATACATAATTGAGTATTTCACACATCTCGCGTATTTTTTTTTTTTTTTAATATTAGAGGAACACAATACAATTACTTTCTAACAATGTTAAAGGATATGTAAGAATCATTTAATAATTTTGTGACGTAAAATAGTGATGAAATTAACCTGGGAATAACGAAACAATTCGTCATATGTAAAGGAAAATAATCGGAAAATGATCGTATACTAAAGGTTAATTGAGTGATAACGAAATACGTAAATATAGAATTTATTGAATATAAACCGTAAGTCAGAAGATTAGCGGTGTTATGTACTTAAAGAGGATTTAATATTTTAATGTAATAATCTAAATTGAAGTAACATTCAGTAATTCCTACTAATATCTTAACCGTGTACACTAACTTTATACAGCAATTTACTCTACATGCAGAATTATTAAGCTTAATTTTAATTAAAGTAAATTTCAGAAGATGCTATAAATGTTAAAGGCGTGGACTCAAATATTAAATTAATTTGGAAAGCGAGATTTGTACAAAAGTTCTGATATTTTAATAGATAAAACATAAAATTTCTGGCCTTTGAGACACAGTTATATAATTTAATGAATTTATAAATTCATTTAACTCTTACAGATCTGCATTTTTTGAGAAATGGGACATTGGGCAATGTTCTAGAATATTTATTTAATTCAAAATTAAACTTACAAAGTTACATACATTAGTCCTTTCCATAAATAAAGAAACTTTTTAACAATTAGAAATTTAATATTTTTTAATTTTTTCTTATATTTAACGTGTGAAATGTGAAAGATTTCAGAAAAAATTGAATAAATAATTACAATTTAGCGCTGTGAGCACAGCAAATATACTTTATATTTATACAATCAGAAATTAAGTTGATAGTCAATACTTGCATGAGACAGCCATTTCACGCTTCTTGCAAACAGTTTCCTCTGTTTCGTGTTCTAACGGTTGTTAAAATCATGAAACGTTTACCATTAGAGCGTTAATTATCTACCTCTTTCAGTTCTCCATAGTGCAGCCAGTTAGCCCCGAATGCTTTAGCTGAGAATGTTTCCGAGTGTGTGAGACAGTCAGCAGGCGCAACGCCCAACGGTCGTTCCAGAAACGATATTCCCGCACGAAACTTTTATCCTCTCATTCGCGAGACGAGCACAAGAGGACGGTGTCTAACTTTACAGTCTCGGCAATAAAAAGTATTTTATTTCTACGTTGGGGGTTTCCGATGGGAACAGACGGTAAAGGTTCTCCGCTGCGCCACTTATGGCGAAATTCATTCGTTTCGCAGAACATAAAAAGAAGAGCATGGGCGGTTAATGACGAGAGTGCCGTTATCCGCGAGAAGGACGAAAGCGATAACCAAATGGCGGATTAGCAGAGCAGAACGTAAACAGAAATTTCTCCTACAAATAAGCGATATTACGTTCGCCGATACAATTTCCTCCGCCATGATTTCCGAGTCATCGATCAAACGGACGATACTTATGGTTTTTGATTTAGGGTTACTACCTATTTAAATGCATTCTGTATTTTATTTGCGCTATGCGTTGCCATCAGGAATACCACAGTACAAAGATCGATTAATAATTTTTTCAATGATAGGAGCAGAAAGACGCGAAAGTCAACGGTAGCGACAGAAAGGGGGAAGTCAATCTTGAACTCTTCAAGCGGAAGTGAAGTTCGATCCTTTTCTACTTCATATTTCCTCCCCTCTATGAAAATAAGTTTCTGAGATATTCTCAGAGACGTTCTTCTCCATTTAAATGTGCACGTGGAACATCGATCAGGACTTCCAAGTAGAGATTTTCAGCGTAGTTTTCAAGTTGGCAAGAAATCCTTTAATAAAGTATTCTCTTTTTTAGACGCCTGGTAGATTACAAAGAACTCGTATATCGAAAATCTTTTTTTATTTTTTTCCCCGAGGCACAAACAACAGTATTAAGTCAATCTGCGTCAGCTTTTTTTTAAGTGGATAGATAGCCAATAAAATGTTTTCATATGTATATCGCAAAAATGTAAATTAGAACTAAAATGCAAAAAATTTGTGTTATATGTATTTCATTCGTAAATAAATTTACAGGCAAAAATCATATCGCTTTGATTTCAACAAATGGTATATTATAGATATACATATACATAAATATGCATCTATATGTATATATATATGTATGTATATGTATCTATATACGACTCAAATAAAATTTTTTTACGTTGTCAATTCTTTTACAGCCGCGATATGAAAATATTGCTTCTTGATACATTAAAAATCCATCGTATGAATGTCACTTTGTATTTTTCTTCTTTGAATTTTTCTTGTGCCCGGAGAGAATTAATTATCAAACAGGAAAGAAAACGATTTTACGGGAGAACGACGCGTGAATCGCTGGTCGTACTCCTTGATCTCCGTGAAAATTAATGACACACATTCATTACTCGAATTACTTTTCAACGGGAGATTATCTCACTCTCTCACGAGGGATCGAGTCGAAAGAGGTCGCAGTCCCGAAAGAACTTGTGAAATAATGCGATTACGACATTGTGAATCGTTTCGGGAAATGGGTAGAGCATCGAGCCGAAAGACATTCACAGAATGAGCTACGTGTCGTGGCACTCGATAAAATTTTCATGAGAAGCTCTTAATAAAGCAAACTACGACGGAAGCCACTCCGTCTTGTAATAAGACACGCGATAGGGATCCTACAACGAAACATATCTCTGTGTTTAATATACATTAGGCTTGCCTGAATTTTTTTTAGAAGAAGATTGGAATTTTTTATTTAATTAGTCGTTTAACATCAAGTGATTGTTGCATTTGTATTTTGTCCAATTGCGTATGTTTAACACATCCTCTATTTTTACTTATGGTATATTTTTCGACGAATTTAGAGATTTGTCTTCGATAATTTTACGATTTATTACATTTCAACTTGCTGGATTAAAATATTTTATCTTATTTTAAATTACTTTGACACACATTCTAAAGTTTGTTTATTGTTAGGCTCAAGAATATAATAATAAAGAACAAAATTTAATAATATAAATCTTTCATTTTTTTAACTTATTCAAATTCTTTAAAAGTTAATTGAAAACTCTGATATTAAAACAATCGTCATTTTTAAAATATTATAAACAATAGTAACTCTTATTAAATGTCTGCAATGTATTGGTAACAATCGTATGCGTAATTAACTTAATCAATTTACACATGCATCACTGATCCCTTTTATAATTAGCAAGTAGCGTGCGCGGTTCTTGTTTTGTAGTTTCATGGTAATGCACTGTCTCAAGATAAAACATACGATGCATGAGACAACAAGACACAGAAGCAGAAACACGCCCGGAAGCAGGTCGTTACCGTGCATAACGTTTATGCCTCTGCTATAACACAGAGGGAATCTAGTATAAGTATTTCAATCAACTGGCGAGCATTTTCCGATTTTCCATTTAAAATCTAAGCATTCTTGCAACGTATTTAGTAGAAATATGTAAAGAAATTATATAATTATTTTTTGTTCAAAAGTTTAAAAATTTATGTATATAAATTAGGGATAGTAATGTTATTTTTAGGAGAAAATAACAACGTACAATTATTCAAAATCACATAAATTGAAATAACACAAAAAATAAACAATATCAATTCTTATTGGACCGCTAAATTTCAAACTGAATAAGACAATACCACAGCGGTCTAACAAGCTGGATCACGAGTGGTTCTAAATAATTGTGTGTGAATTTATATATTATATTACGAATGTAATTCTTCGATTGCGCGCTGAAACTTTTTCAAACTTGAAACGCAGCACTAATAAACTGCCGCAGTAATATCACGAGTTATATATAAATGACTAATAATTTAACAATTATTGATGCTGTTTACGCATCTTATATCGATCTTACTAATGTTGAATAATCTATTAAAAACTGTAAATAATTAATTTTTCATTGCGTAAACTATTACCTCGGCTGGGAGTCGAACAAAAAATAAAATTCAAAATCGCTATATTTTCAATGATTATTAATAAAATATGATAATTAAAATAATATATTTATATTATTCTGATTTTAATGTTAACAATGCACTTGATACCAAAAAAAATGACACGATCGAAATCTAACAAAGACAATACTCGCAGAGAGAACAATTAATGTTGCAGTTCTCTTTTCAAGCCAAATTCGCATAGATCGTTTGAAGGACACTTACTCGACTCTAATAACCATCCTTCTTTTGAGATGAAAGCATCTTCACGGAAAAAATCTGTAGTCAAATCCTGACTGTCACGATCGTTTGGAAGTCTGACAAGTGGACAAAGCGTCTTTGATCTTCCACTCGTCGCAAATTTCAGATACGCGGCCGCAAAAAATGTCAAAGATCTTTTTTTTTTTTACGTTTGGAAAGAATTATTTTCCAAAGGTTTAAATCTCTATTGTCAACATTTTTGTTCAATAGATCTTGTTCAATAAGGTCTAATCGTAGAAGATACAAAGACCTGATATTTATTGTTGAATAGTCTTCGATATTATTGGATAGGACTAAATATTTCTTTGGTTGCCATTCGGGATACGAAAATCCGACGCAAAGAAACCTTCTTGTGTAATCATATTAAGTGCAGTTTGATCCGATTCTCGAAGATATCGCAAAGTTTTTATCGATAAAACTTTGAGATTTAACATCATATTCAATTACGAGACAGTTAACTCGTCTTCGATTCTTTTACTTACGTTAATAAAATAAAACACTTGTCCGGCGTATATATTTTGACTTGAAATCAATCAAATTAATTAAACAAATTATATTAGAGATTTTTCTTGAACATTTTTAAATATCGCATTGCGAATATCCGACTCAAATTCTTTTATATTTTCTCATAACTTGATTAATTAATCATACATTAGTTTTAGAAATTTGTACTTAATCTTGTTTAAGAAATAATTTTCCTAATAGAATGTGAAAAAGTGTTTTATTCCAAAGACATTTAATTCTAGTTTGCGAGGCTAAGCCACTTTGAATGCACTTTTAATAGGTTTTATCTAACTTTGCATGAATAATCAACAATTATCACGACAAGATAAAGTTCAAAGTTTTTTTAATTGCTAGTTTGTGGTCGATCGAAGATACTTTTGAAGTTGAATATTCTTCATGTTCTATGGTTTTTATTTATAGTTTATGTAACAGCAAAGTTCGATGTACTTATATAAATATTCAAAGATACCTTTCGTGTTCGGAATAGTAAACTTCGAGTAAAAGCTCGAACTCCATTGTCTCAATGTGGAGAAACATAATTTCAAGAGTCTTTTATTCCAACAGATGAAGATTAATTGTGTAAGCACGACCTTGGAAGTCGCAATGTCATGCAACAAGGAAAGTTTCAAGGAAGCCTTGAGTTTGGATTAGTGTCGCAATCTCGTTGGGAATTATACATTTCGCAAATCCCTACTGGGACGTACGAGACTATTTTCGCGATTGTATAAATTTCTAATTTTTTTTAATTTCAAATTTATTAAAATTACAAATTTTTTGTTATAAAATAATATATATATGTATAATAACATTATAAATATAAAGAGGGCAAAAAGAGCCAAGTAATTTAACGAACAACTCTAATTCAAATGATCATGATGTGAACATTACGAAAACAAACGTTTCCGATCAGGTCATTTTATTATTTATAATAATAACATTGTCAAAAATGACTAATGACTTGATGTGTATAAATATTCGTGCAAATTAAGAATATCAAGTCAACTCGTTTAACGAGTAAATGTAGTTTTTGTTTGAGTTCTCTGGTAATCCTAATTCGTTAATCTGTGAGGTTAGGCGATTATAATTGTAATGATACAAAATTATAGTTACGCGTACATAGAGACGGCGGTGGTGGCAACGGCGATGGCTAAGTCTCTAATCCGATCGAAACTCGAAACCGACGAGATACGTGCTGCGGTCGTCTTTCGTAATGATCTATCGGTGCCGACAGCAACTTTCCTCTGCGGTTAGATGCTTACGGTGGATGAAGATGGATGGGCTTTCGTAATTTTGTGGCAGGACTAAGAAATTATATTACGACTTTCGTACTTAGCCGAAACAATGTGGGCTACTTGACTTATGGTCAGCAATAAAGCGAGTGCGCTTGCAAGAAGTAGAAGGCAGCAATTCGAGGATTGACCTTTTAAGGAGGCTTGGGGGGGATCTGGCGCCGTCATTCGTGTTTATGACAAGCATTATGGGTACTTACTTCAGACCAGCAATTATCTCCATGGCTGAATTAAAGTTTCCGGTATTCCAACAGGTTAGCGCGACGCGTAGAAGACAGGACAGCACTGCCTGCCGTTCTTCTACCGTGGCACAGCTGCTGATCGCGTGGGTGGCCCATGAGCTTACCTAATTAACAAACACGATTAATGATTGCCTCATTCGCCAATTCCTCACGTATAACTAGGATGCGAATTTTGGATGTCGTTGAACTGAATGCCATATAATATATGTTTCCGACAAGTACGTAGAATTTATATTTATAATTTATTTATTATGTAATTGTATTCATTCCTATATAATACGACTCATATTTCGTCTTTTTTATTAAATACAAAAAAGATCACTAAGACATACGAGATTTATCAGGTTTATTAATTATGAGTAAAATGACGAAAATTTGGAACTATAAAAACTTTATTAAACGCGAATGCGATATATTTAGCGATATAAAAATGACACGAAAAATATATCAATTAATGACAATTGAAACATTAAACATTTACAATGTCCTAAACTTCCGTCATTTTACTCATAATTATTAATTAATACCTGACAGATCTCATATGTTTTGTCGACTTTTCATGTTTAACTGAAAAGGTAAAAGGTGAGTTATTTTCTTACTCTATCGACATTTATTTACGTTTTGCAATTCAAGTTTCACATTTTGTGTAACAAAATGAAAATATTAATATAATTCTATTATAAGAACATCGCAATTATTCATAAGAAATGACCAGAATTTTCCAACGCTATCCGAAACTTTCTATTTAGCATGGTGATAAAGAGAACAACGTGGAAAACGGAGGGATAGAGAATCCAATGTTTCCAACCTTGAGCAAAGATTTAGAGTGGGAAATGGCAGTAGGGGGTGGCGGAAATGAGTAAGCGAGGTCAGGTGATATCCGTGCAAGTGTGTGTGTGTGTGTACATGTGTGAATAAAGTGGGTGAAAGTGTCTGGTGAAAACGTACGGAAAGCCGCTGGAGGAGTGGATACCTCATTAAAAGCGGCTGATGAGGGTTTCCGCGGGACTGAAGACCGAGAAAAGGTTTCTTGACACGGAGCTTTTATCATCTTCGGTACAATATTATTTTTTTCTTATTTACGTAAAATAATAACACTTTGTTGATTAGAAACAGTAATCTACAGAAAATCCTTCCATAGCACTTCGTAATCGTAATCAAAAAGGACATCTACGTGCCTTTGAAAAATGCAAATACAGGAGAAAGAATTAATGTACCTCATTAAAACGATCGATGAGGATCTGCACGGTGGAGTACACCGTGGCAACAGGCCAGGATGATTCGTCCTCGGTTTGGGTCGAACTGTTGGTGGTGCTGGGGTTGCTGTAGCTGCGATTCGGCGACGGGGGTGGCCTGGCAGGTGGTTTCTGCAACGTGGTTTGATCCTGTGCCACGTGCCTTAGGTACTCATGCGGTGGTACCTGGTAGAATAGCTGGTACTCGCTTTCCGTCAACCTCAGCGCCACCTCCTCGGGGAAGTGCAGCAGCTTATGCAGATCCTCCAGCTCCTCAGAGCTCCGAGGCGGCTGCGGCTGCGGCCGCTTCTCCAGCTCTATAAAAAATGTTTATCAAATTCATTACATTACAATGTCATTACATATTTGACATATCTATGATATGATATGAAGAAAAAGAGAAGAAAGAATGTAACCATGAAGTTTTATCGAATGGAATGTTATCTGTCAATTATCTTAACTTTTGTTCTATATATATATATATATATATATAATCATATTTTGATAATATTAAAATCAAACAAAACTAATGAGAACATGCCGTAACGGTCAAGCTGGAACTTGGATGCTTCTAATATATAATTTCGCGTGAATTTATTATATACTATACGTATGTAGATTCTTAAATGCACGTCATAATTTTTAAATGATTAAATTATTAAAATTAAAGTTTTTAAAAGTAAAGTAGTAGTCTTTAAAATCTTCTAAAATTTGTTAAAATTTAACAAACTTCCAAATTTTTTAAAATTTGTTAACATTTTGATAGACATGCACTATTTATTATAAAATATATAATACATATTTATATTATATATATAATAAATAGTACATGCTTATATCAAAATGTTAACAAACAACAAAACATATATATTTACATATATAATATATATATCGTGCGCTATGTATAATACATATTACATAGTATACATAATATGTATAATTTATATTTATATGTCTTTGTTTGCACTGATATTTCTATATAGGTAGTTGAAAATCAGAATTCTAGCAATCTCAACTGGAATTTTACACTGAAAGAAAATGTCTTAATTACAAAAAACTATTTCTTTGAAATAAAGATTTTTTGTTAGTGTAGTTGATTTAACGTTAGAGAAACTTATGATTCGTTCATTTTCTACCAAAATTACTATTTTATCTAACCATTTTCCTCAGTATGTGTTTAACGTTGCATAACATTTTTTTATTTTATACAATGTAATGTAGCTTATGTAATCTAAAGTTGAATTAAGAAGAAATTTTTTATGCTTAATATGACCTATTGTTAAAGAGTTGCATAAATTTATTTTCAATATTGATTGATAGCAAAAATAATTATACAAGGAAAACAAAAATATAAAAAATTATATTAAAAATTAACACAAAAGCGGATAATAAAAAACAAAAGATAAAGAACGAAACATTTGTGTAAGCTTTTCGTAAAATGATATTGCAATTCCTTTGTGCACGAAATATTGCGGTAATACACACTGCATATTTATTATCTACACTTTTCAAAAGTATGTATTGTATGATATGTCGTGTCGCAATAAATGTCTAAATCTTGATACAAATAATTTTCGGTCACCAGGAGCTAATTTGACAAATGCAGAAGCATTATTTGTTGATTATTTAATTTTTAATTAACAAATATTGTGGAAAAACCAATAGTGTATTCGTATCAGATAAATGTTTTGGAGTTTTGAATACAAAAATTATTTTAATAATTTATTTTGATAATTACAAAAATACATACAGTATATTTGACAAAAATATTCATTCTCTGTTCTTTTATTTATTCATAACATGGTGTAGTTACCTTCAATGCGATATTATATCAAAATTTGTACACGCGTTGCATTCAGGTCGCGCCTAATGAACCATGATAATCTTCATATTCAATTACATTTGATTTCGATATTAGCACAATATTTATTAAATTGCTCGAATTATGAATTAAATGTGTGCAAATCCAAAATGAAGTTTACAGATGATTAATGATACGTATTTCACTCAATTTATATTTTGCAAAAGCATATTTTGTGACCGTACGTTTGAAGACCGAGTCGCCATTGTTTCGAGCGTGCCAGTTTGCAGAAAAAACACAGTGCAATTTTTGCTCATCGTTTAACATTTGCCACGTGAAAAGGTCAGCTCGATGATGCTTTTTTGCCGCTGCGAGTGATGCACGAAATTCAACGCGACCATCGACGAATAAAAGCGTCTTTTAGGTCTTCGATGAATAATTCCGCGCTGCGGGTATCGTTGATGCTGAAGTAAAAACACAGTTCACGGTATTTTGTATTTTGACATCCGGTACGAAGCACTAGAGGCTGAAATATAAACCAAAAAGATATACGTTTGCATAATCGAAGAAGTACAGAAAATTAAATTGCAAATGCATTATTAGTAATTATTGAATTGTTCTCCTAAAGAAAGAAGTAATACTTGATATAAATGATATAATGTATATCTTCCATCAAAGCATTTAATTTATGGATGGAAAAAATGATTTTTTGGTCTAGTATTTACAAATTTAGCAGATCTGAAAACAATTTTGTCAGATCATGTAAACAATTAGGAAATTCAAATGTGATAAATAATGCTGTAGAAAGTTTTGGCAACCAATTTCAGAGAGCGCGTGCGTCCTAATTGTTTTGATAACTGAAATACAATATAATAAAAATTATTTTAATACACATATGTATAGATGTATTATTCCAATATTTAACTTTGACCGTAATTGTCGTTTTTCTTTAGTTATTTTAATATTAGTTAAACAAAATTATTTGTATCTAACTAATTGTAAATTTTCAAATACTTTATCAGAATTGTTTTTCCGTGTAACTGCATGTTTCATCATCAATAAAGCTATGTTATTTAATTAAGTATCCCTTTCTTTTCTTTGAGAGGACAATTCAATATTTCCTAATAATAATGCATTCGCAGTTCCATCTTCTAAACCTTTTTTAATAGATCCGTATTTAGCTAAATTTTTTAGATAATTCAGCGCGCGCAAATTCGTGCTTTTCGTGTAGAATGTTGTAAAAAATAAGTATGAAACATATGCGCGAAATTACTGGCAACTTTTAAATCTGACCCAGTTTCCTTAGAAACGATTAAGAACGCTGCGCGTCTCGTTAGAATCGAGTACTGACATGGTGTGTGCTTATTATGAGACAGCGCAAAATTATTGCGAGTGCATTCATTCGAAGCGACATTCATAAGATGCCATGAAATAATTCGAGGTATCTCGAATATTGCGAGCTTCGTCGTACTTGCCTCCGGCAGCAGAATAATATGGAAGAACGCGTTATATATTCTTTTTCTTTTCTCTCTCTCTCTCTCTCTCTTCGTTGCTGATATAGTTATTTTTATAGATCTGCAACAACCTATATCATCACCCGTATATTTTGTTGAACTTGAAAATTATTTCGAGCTACCGCATAAGTTTATATTCTCGTAATGTAACGTAAAAAAACATTTTTTTCGAATTACTTGGCTTTCACGTTATTTGAAAAAATGATTTTAAAAAAATTTAATCCACAGTAGATTGTACTTTGATTCGCTATAAGCGCTGTGCCTTCGGCGAAATTGAAACGCGAGCTGGGATATAACATATATATATATAACGTACAAGATGGAAGGTTCAGGACAAAATTTCACATTCGTCGATATCTCGTTATAGTTTAAGCACGAATGTAAGCGGAATCTAATATCCATGCGGATAATTTACTAGCGACCAAAATGAGAAAAAGGATTTCATCGCGTAAAGTATCCCATAGTCATGTCTCATTCTATAATAACGAATGCAGTGCGCACATATAATGTAAACGGATGTTACAAGTCAAAAGAGATCTCGGTTCAGAAAATTTGAATATCCAAAAGTAATGCTTTATTTCGACATCGAGCTCTTCATTTCTATTTCTCTCTTTCAGACCAAGAAACGAAACTATTCAATGGGAACCCTTTACGAGTGCGTTTCGCAAATATCTCGTAATTACTCCCGGCGGAATTTATGACCGCCTTACGCAGAGCTTACCAAGATAAGTAGGACGGCTCTCTACCGTAACGTTTCTAACCCACCGGGACGCAATTTCTCGTACAATGTTTGTGGCGTGCATACATGTTAAACGGAGTAATTGCCGATATCGCGATACAGTGTTCTTGTTTCTGCGTGCATTGCTCTTATGCAGGGCGATTATCATGTAACGAATCGCGCGGGATGGACTTATTCTGCATGTATAAGCTCGTCTATCAACGTCTTCGGGCAAACGGCCTGCTAAGGATCTTAAACCACCGTGCAAACACGTACCGAGTGTGGACAGAGTGGTTGGTTAAACCCTGGCATGCCCCGGCACATGCTCATAGTCAATTGGCGAACCTTATCAGATAATAGCGCGATAACCTGATGAAGAGATTAATCAACGTATCGGATCATGAACATAAATGGCTCTTGCATAATGCCAACGATGGTATCTTGTTTGTGAATCAATCGCTTTGAACGGAATAATGCCTATGCTTCTGCAGTTCCATAGCATTGAGAAAATTGTGAACGAAGTAAATGAAACGCAGTCTGTAACGTGTATTTTTATCGACAGTTTGTTCATGAGTTTGTTATATTTCTGTAATGTTTGCATTTCTTCTGCTGTCGGAATCGATCTTATGTGACAGATGTTCTAACATTCTAAATATAAATACATAGATTGACGTTTGATATATATATATATATATATATATACAGGAATTACAAAAACTTTTAAAAGAAGTTCTTCTCATCCACTATTATAAATTCATCCACTATTTAATTTACGAACAACCATTCACATTAACGAGGTTATCTCGAACATGTTTGTAATTATGCTTTTTACAAAAGAGATAAAAATTTGAATTATACAATACAAATGTTTTCCAATTTAGGATAATATCAAACAATGAAAAACGTAATCGATGATATTTCGAAAGAAGAGAGAAACGTATAAATTGGATTAATTATTATCTCGGAGCAAATACTCCGCAGTGTTTTTAATTAGCATCACAAAAATATAAATATTTATCTCCGAAATCTAAGCCGAGAACGCGGCTTCGATAAAGGTTTACCTTATCAGGTGATGGTGCGGCCACGTGGGGTGGAGGAAGTGGAAGTGGCTGGGTTTGTTGGCGTCGATGGGGATGAGACAGCTCGCTGCTCTATGATATAGCCGGGGCCCGCCGGTGGAATTAGTCCGACGACCAGGCCGGGTGATTCCCGCGTAGCTCCGCGGTCTGCATCAGGACGGCTTCATCGATATAAAGTCGATCGAGAAGCCCCTCTTGCGTCTTCCTCCACCGAGTTGCTTCCTCCGTGTCGGCGTTGTCCTGGCGCTCTTCTCAGGCGCGGCAACGCGCTGACCGCGATCTGCGAGAAAGAGAGAAGAAATATAAGAGGAGCTCGAAGTCGAGAGACTTGGATTTATTATCGAAAGAAGGAGAGAGAAGAACCGGGAGAGCGATTCGAGCAAGGACATCGAGAAAGCGAACGATTTATAGTCTTTCGAAGGACCTAAAGTCTACCGAAATCCATTTGAGTGCACTTCGTGTCTTCACTCTCAGGAGCGAGATCTTTTTTTCACGGACTTGGGCGCGGGTAAATTTATTACAGGGATTTTTTGTTAAGTATCGGTTAATCAACTTTCTTATTGTCGATATCGAAATTGCTTGTTTTAAGTAGGTATATTTTCCACTAACAACAAAAAATTAGGAATGTAAATATAATCGCATTGTATATTTTGATATACTATTAGGAGGTATTTCCTAATTATTTTTAAAAATCGATAGTTAGGACAATGATAAGATATATACTTGAAATAATATCAACTTCCCTCTGCATGTTATTTTACATCAGAGAACAAAAGGTCGGTAAACCATGTTGAAAGAATGATGCTTCGTGTTAGAGAAAGAACGTCACGAACGTCTAGCTAGCACTAAAGAGAAATCTAAAGAACAAAAAGAAACGTAGCGTAGTGAATGGAGATAGCATAGGAGCGTTCCTTGTTTTTGTTAAAATGAACTGGCTTCAAGCCCAATTCGTATTGTTGTAAAACAGCAGGGATTCGCGTGCGCTTCTATCAAGATAGAAGTTCATTTACGGTCTACTCAACCAATGGATGCTTTTATACAATTTCCTCTTTTCCATTATTTAATCAAGCGCAAACAGAAAGATGGTATTGTGCCATAAATAAATATTCTAATGTATTTAAAATTCTTGTAAATTTCACGCACACATAATTTTACATTTTATTGATTTACTTTGATAATTAATTTTACATAAAATTTAGAAAAGTCACATAATTATATTCTTTATTTATAGTATCATATTTATACTTCACTTTATTATCTACAATACGATTACAATCGTATATAATCTGTATTATTTATATAATGTAAATAGATATTAACTAATTATAAATTTAAAAAATTTAATATTGTTTTATCTGTTGCCATTTTGTGCATGTATCCATTTTATTATTTTATTTAATTGTTCTAGACTGATAAATTGATTAAATAAGATTGCTCTTTGTATCGTATACATATGGTATTTTGAATTTCGTTCAAGTGTTTGTTATTCAAAAAGTTCAAGTTTTGTTTCGAAAAATAGTTATGTAAATTAAATTGGAAGGACGTATTTCAATTTCATGCATTATCGATTATAATATTGTTGTATGGTATACACATTCGTTATCCGTCGCGGTGAAATTAATCAGAAATTCGTTCTACAAGTGCTCGCATTCACACCGAAAACTTCCGCGTCGTGCTCGCAAGCGCGCGAACTCGGCGCCGCTTCGCGACCGTGTTACGTGAAACTTCACGAAAGTGCGGACGCTCGTTAATCCATAAAGCGGCGCGGTTTCGCAGACTGCAGCTGCAAGCTGTCGCTGGCGGACTGCGTCGGCGTGTTCCACCTTTAAACTTCGATTTGATAGGGCTCTCTCGGAGAGCCACACTTGACAGTTTCATTTTGTGACACTCCTCTCTCGATATATCAGCTGTTCACCCACGATTGAGACGATTAAGATTGGATAAATTGTTAGATCGGATAAACTGCTTGATAACACCACGCCCTGGATATGTAAAGAAAAACTACGAGATTAAAAATGTAATACACTTTCTAGTTTGTATCTTCGTACGGGCTCGATCGATCCCGTTAGAATATTCATTTTACAATTTCGAAGAAGCAAAAATCTATCTTTTCAAGATAAATTCATAATACATAATTTGTGATTATTATTAAACATTTAAAACTGATAAATAATTTATCATCTTTTTCAATTGCACAACTTTGCCAAGTATAATCAATATTTCGTGGATCTTCATTTCTCAGTGACATATAGTTTCTTGCGTGTTGTTTTCTCAAATGATAATCCTTCATTCAGAAAGTTACGCGTTGTGGTATATAGTGACGAGAAAGTGTTTGTTAATGTACACCAACGCAATTATCCGTTAGGAGTTGCTGTTGGTTCTTTGGAAACTTAGTGCATGGCAAGGAATACTTTATTAGCCGCGTCTAATGATCGACAATGGATACGCTCGAGTAGCGGTAAAGTGAAGTTTAACTCCTGATTTCGGGGCACTTTCTTAAATCGATTCGGTTCAAGAATGAATCACGGAGATTCCACATTGATTCTGCAGGATAACTATGTGCAGAGCACGTATAGTATATAGGGTCGTGAATAACGTCTACCACTAATTTCATGAAATTTCCTATTGTAAGCGTTTGGTCGCGTAAATCTTGTGCTCGAGATAATGATCTTATATGATTACAAGAGAAAAATGAGATATATAGGAAAAGTTGGAAATTAGTGGAGAAAATATATTTTAATAAAAGTAAACTTTTACGAAAATCTCATAATAGAAATGAGAAAAAAATGAGATATCGTATTATTCAATCTCATCAGTAAAATTTATTTATATTTCAATATTATGCTCAGTCGTTATTAAAATGTATTTTAAAATAACGAATTTTCTCGTGTACAAAAATGTACTCATCTTTTTTAATTATTCGTATTTTTCTTTGAACAATCACGCATAGTTAAGATTACAAAAGAAGGATAGTTGACTATAATTGAAAAAATTAGAATTCTATTTATTGTATATCCTTCTTTTTTTTTACTTTCCAAATAGATATACAAAATAAATAATGTAAATGCATAACATATAGCAAAATGTTGATTTAAAATAATTGCAATTTAACGGTTTAACAATCTGTTATTATATCTTTATTATATAGTAAACCTGTGTGGGAACGATTCGTTTTCGATGCTGTGCTGCAGGCTTTGTATTTTATTTTCACAGAGAAACATATAAAGCAGAGAGAGAGGTGCTCAGAATACGCGTTCAAAATATATA
The DNA here is from genome assembly GCF_001594065.2 of Cyphomyrmex costatus. NCBI lineage: Eukaryota > Metazoa > Arthropoda > Insecta > Hymenoptera > Formicidae > Cyphomyrmex > Cyphomyrmex costatus. Next base: position 60,879 of record NW_017277029.1, read on the forward strand.
TTGTTGTAACATTTTATAGTGTAAAGGCAAAAGTGCAAGCATGCGATAGAACGTAGGTTGTAACATTTCACGTGACACATCAGAAAGTCTATTTGCGACTTCCTGAATAAAGTTTGCATTTGCTATTGGGCAATATTGTTTTGTCAAATTATTTTCAAATGTGATACATTTCATTATCAGAGCTTCTTTTTATTTATAACTTCTTCGATTAATTGTCTTCTGCAATAATAATAATAGTCATAAAAATTAAAAACCATTTATTCTTGTAACTTAAAAATTTTAATACTAAAAGTCTAAACTTTAAAAAGAAGAATTTTAAATAAAAGATTCATATATATTTTGAAAATAAACTAGAAAAATATAGTTTTTTTTTCTATTCTTTTCAAAATTTATTTTGACCAAATCCCTCAAATTTTAAATAACGCATAAAATAATGATAATTCGATATTTAATGAAAAATTTTTTTAGTTTAATCTATTTTAAAAGAAGTTCAATGACTGTGTTTAGTAAAGAAAGTAACTATTATAAAATTCTTTAACATGATTGATTTACAAAATTTCGTAAATTCAAAGTCTTGATTGGCTTACACTTAGATCCAATGAGGAAGGGTAAAATCACATTAAAAATTTTACAATAGTCGTAGAGCTACTTTCTCTGCTAAATACAGCCATTAATTATATTAAAAATGTATTTGATAGTTTAGAACAATTTTTATAAATGTAATTATGGTGGTAATAAGAAATAATAAATATAACTATATAAATTATGAAAAATAGATAAGATAATACATATATAAATTATGATAAAAAAATAAAATTAATTAAAAGATAATTAGAAGAAACAACTGTATTGATTTAAAAGTATTATATAAATATTTTAGAATATATATTATAGAATATATATACTATATTATAATAAGTGCCGAAACAGAACTTCCATAAATTTTAATTTTGAGATACTGAGATGCAGAACATTTTGACACATTTCTGTTTTCTCGCGGACACTACGATACTAGTAACGTACGAGGATTCGTGGGTAAAATTTACAACAGCTTGCTTAAGCTCATTTCGCACCAGAAGAAGTTTATCTCGTTTGCGCTTGGCGCTGTGCATTGTTCTATTTTTCTGCGTCAGATTTTATGAAACCGTCGCTACCACTTCACGAAAGAAAGTTGATGAAACTGAAGAACGTTCAGAAACTTTCAAGCTTTATTAGACTTGCGATAGCATTCGTATTGTTATTGAAGCAAACTTCTCTGTTAATTACATAATTAATTAGATTATTTTTACGATAGCACGATACTTTTTGGCTTTTTATTAAAGACAAAACGTCTACATAAATACATATAACTTTATTTGTAAAATATACGATTATTATTATCCGTAATATTATTTAGCGGATGAAATATATCTTTTCTATTTGTGATTTTGTAATATTACAAAATCCGGTTATATTCCATTGAACTGAATATTTAGTTAGATGTTACTATATAATAGGTACGTCAATCAAAACTTTCTTCTTCTTTAAGTAACTTATTTTTCGAAAGAACGATGTAATGCTTAATGATCAATAATGGTTTTAAAAATATCGTTACAGTTTTTTTTTTTTTTTAAACGATTTGCCGCTTTGCATAAAATATATCATATTACTAGTGACGTTTTCGTCGTCACTCTCGCTACAAATGGAAGCTCTTACAAAATCACGGCTGAATTGCATCAGAGCTTTTTTCCTCCACTTACGAGAAAACGTCTGATGCATTGACGTAAAAATAAGATGAGGAAATATTCACTAAAAGAACAGTCGCATTGCCTATATAAAGTTTATTTCGTGAAAGCATATCGACCATTCCACTGTCGTTACATTGATTTTCAGCGATGGATTTCGAAAAAACGATTTTAATAATTCGGAAGTTTTAGATGGAAGAGTTTTTTTAAGATTTATATTAAAAAAAATCAAAAAGACTATTACAGTGTTTTACACACAACATATATATAAATAAATAATGACTAAAACATTCAAATAATTTACTAATAAAGGATTTAAGACTTAAAATATAAATAATATATAAATTTTTGAAAAATTATGTAAATAAAAATTGTATTTTTAAAAAATAAATTTAAGTAACAAATATAAATATTGCAATATTGACATATGCGATTATATATATATATATATATTTTCTGTATGTTAATTAAATTAATATTTGCGATCATTTATGGAATCTTAATTCGATTATCTTAGAATGAATAAATTATCGATTATTTATAAATTTATAAGTAAAAGCAGATAAATATTATTTATTACAAATCAAACAAATGCGGAAAAACAACTTGCTAAAATAAATTTCAATGAATATCGATTTATTTTGTTCAAATTATGATTGTATTATACAGGGATTGTCTTTGAGAGGGTAAAATATTGATCACAAAATATATGCAAACATATTACAGAAATGAGAAAACTTTTTTAAATTAACAGAAATTTTTTCCATGCAACCTGAATAAAATAACATATTTTAACATTTAAAGTTTTTAAACAGTTGAAAAAATGTGTATATATTGCATTTTAGAATATAAATATATAAGGTAGGTATTTTTTCTATAAACAATAATTGTTTATGAAAAAACAAGTAGATAATGTATGATAAAACTGTTTATAAAATAATTTATTTTTAAGAAAGACAATTTCGAAAATTAAATAATTAGTAAGAATAAACGTTTTTATATTATAATTTAGACAATCTTTAATGTTGTATTTTATTTATCGATATTGAATTTATCTCGATGCAGCAGCAATACATAAATAAAACGGTACATTTTATTTGATAAAAATTCACTATGTAAAATATAAAAGTTATTTTTTTAATGTTGTCTTTTTCATATATTACATTTTAATGTATATAAAAAAAATTATCTATTCTGTACACACACACACATACATTATAAATCAAAAAGTTATATTTGAAAATGGTATTTTTTACAGTAATATGATTGCATTGGAAAAGAAGGCTGGTTGCAGATTGCATTAATTGGAATTCTAGTTGAAAATGACAAATCAGAATTTTTTGATCGAATCTGTTATAATTCTAGTTACATAAGATAATTAGAATTTTGATTGATCAGAATCTTCTGATTCGTACATTTTTAACCAGAAATTTTTCTCAGTGTGTTTCATAATCTTAAATTCATAATCATAACTTTATGTTCAAATTATTTAAAGACAATAACGTTTGAAATTTTTGTGTGGAGCGGAATATAATTGTTTTTCACTAATAATTAAATTGTACTAGCCTTTGTAACATTGTTATTCATTTGTAAATTGTAATTTATATAGCAATGAAATCGGGAAATTACCGAATCAATAGGCGTATAAAGAAAAAGAAAACAAGTAAAATAATACCGACGCGATATATTCGATAAGTAACAAGCGATGTTTCAGTCAAGAAGACATTTGATTGAATGGAGATGTTTTGAACACATAGATGTATTATTGTTTCTTTTATTATGTTTAATATACAGCTAATTATTTTATCCGTTAATTAATTATGGATTACATAATATAGTCAACTAATGAACTATTCTCTCCTCATTGAAATATTCCCGACTAGGACATTGATTTATTATACTTTAATGGTAAAAATTAACATACATAGCTGTCGATCGCGGACAATAAAATTTACCATATCCGATTTATGAATTTCTCATTGCGAAAGGCGAATGGTAAGCGTTATTGTTTTTTGTACGATACGATACTCGTTAGTCGCAACATGTGTGCCTCATTATTGCTGTTATGAAGATAATAGGAGCCGTTCTAATGTGCAAATAGCTGTTTGCGCATGCATATTTCATTACGATATTGCGAAGCCAGGTGACTCTCCGGGAAAACCATTATTCATTCGTCTTTTGTTTCGCGGAATTATGTAAACAAGCGAAGGAAAATATTCAGAAAATTATTGAAAAATACTTTGAGTTACAGGAAGGATTTGAAAGTAGGAAAAATGAATAGACGATTGACAGTGTGCGAGTCTTCTCTATTATTATAAAAGCTTTCGCTTACTAAAGCTGCTAAGATTCCTACATTCACATATAAATAATTACTGTATAACAAAAATGTTTAATAATATATAAAAAATAGATATCAGCAAATATATCAATTCAATTATTTACAATTATTTTAATCTTATGAATTCAATGGTGAAATAGTGATATGTTCTCATTACTTCTTGCGAATATGTAATTAAAAGCTTAGAAATTATATGAAATTATGTAAATAAAACTCGTTAAGTTTGTAATTGTGTTAATTAATATACTGAAGAGAACTCGTATCATGAGTCGAAATTATTATTATTAATATGTATCAAAATTATTATTATTATTGCAGATAAATCAAGTGCACAAAAACATCCAGTGTTAGCTCTTAATGGCTTTTGTTAATTATTGATAAAGAGGAATACTATAAATATATATTCAATAAATACTTTAAACTAACATATATGTGACAAAGAGATAGTTGTTTAAAATAAACTTAGTATTGTGTAACTAAAGAGATTCATCGTGACTGAGAACATTTATATTTTCAGAGTTTTAAAAAAATTAATTTAGCAAATTGACACACGTTTATTTCCTTAATAAACACATTTAAGAATAGTAGTGTTGATTTAGTCCGACACTTCAAAGTTTCTTATAACGAAAATTGCAAAAAAATTTAAAAGAGCGCGTGCGCGACTTTGGCTACGGGGGGTCCAATTGGTTGCAGTTTGATACGGGGGATGAGGAACGTGGAGAATAGAGTAGGAGGAAGAATGTGGAGGTGTAATATGTAGGGCGGTCGATAGGATAGTGGCTATATGTGCCGTTGATATCAGAGAGTTTCCTATGCGCTACAGCACGCTAAAACATACACGCAACCGCGCGTATGGAATATGTCAAAAGAAAAACTAACAGAAAAGAAAACGAAAATGTGCAAAACACGGACGCGCGTCAACGACGCGGATAATGTACTAATCGCGATCAAGGCATTTGCAAAAACCCAAACATGCAAATCCGGGAAAACGAGATTTTACACAGACGATATCAAGCAGCGAACTTTGTTCCATGCGATTTTTTTTTTCTACAACGAGTCCGTCTTGAAAAGTTGCCTCGTGCACGAGAAAGATTGCACTTTGGAAAAAGTTAAGGTCTAGGGAGTTTAAGTCTCGCGGATGCAGGAGACTGACCCGCGCGTTTCTCTTCGTCGCGGCGAAAAACAAAGGTTTCGGACATGTCTCCACGAAAAGTTTTATACGAAAACCACTCTGTGCGAAGGAAAACGAAGAAGTGTGTCAAGTGCTTCATTCTTCCTCCTTTATTCTATTAACTTACTCGAGGGAGGGGGGGGGGGG
>NW_017277029.1:66291-87309 GCF_001594065.2 Cyphomyrmex costatus
GCAGTAAAATAATGGATAAATAAAATAAATAAAAAAATTGAAAAAGACAAAAGAGTTGATGATAGAAAATATTTTATTTTAGTTAAAGTAATAAATTTTATTCAGTTTTTGCAATAAATTAAACATTTTGTTACAACTTTCGTGCCAAAATATATAAGACATAGGTCGATTTTTTCAAAATAGATTCTTATTTTAAAACTGTTTTAAGTAATGTCTTAAAATGCTAGCTGCGGCACTGCGATTTATAATGTCTTAAAACTGCAGTACTTAAATATATATATATAAGAATCGATTAATTAATACCGGCTATATTTTATAAATTTTTTAAATCGTTTCGTTGCTGTGTTTGGAGCTCTTTAATACTGATCCCAAATATGACGAAGAGCAACACAGAACTCCCGAAACAATTATTAGATGATCAAAGGTGCTCTTTGAAAGTTAACATTTATGCGTGCACAGGGAAAGTGCTCGATGTGTATATCAATGTGCACAAGTATAAGTAAATATGTATATTCGTCGAAATCCATATGCAAATATACACGAACACAAACTCGAACAAGTGTGACAAATAAACACGACGTGCGCAATAGTACAATATGTACACGTTCACAGCTTTTCGACGATGAACGCTGTTATCAACGTTATTACTCAGGATTCCCCTGTCGCATCGTTATCAACGGTCAAACTCCATTAAGCCATCCACCCGTTCATTCGATATCTGGCGTATATATCCGGGGAAATATGTGTGTAACAGGGCCACAACGGGGAGTAATGTTGCTCGTATTTCCACTTCATTTAATATGCAAGATTTATTGATAGGATGAATGACACTGTATTATCGACTTATAATTTCGAAGCTTAATTCATTGAAATCTTTCACTTTTAAACATCCATAATTATAGTTATTCCATTAACTTGGAATTAGATATAATTTTCAGGTGATGAAACTTCAGTTTTAATGTGTCAGGAGTTAATAGTCGAGTAGCGCGTAATTTTTCGCACATCGTTGATAATCGTGCTTAATGAATATGTCTGAACGCTCCACTTTTACTTTTCTCAGATATATGGACCTTTTCTCAGATATATGGGGGGATACCGGCTTCATATGGAGCCGAAAGGTCAAGGTTTAACCGCACGAAGAAATTTCTCAAGAAGCTTCAGCCATTCGAAGGTGAGTCAATGTGACGACACATACAGAGTTTTTACTGTGAGAAACGGTACCGATTTTTCATTATTTTCTGAAAGTTTTCGGTTGAGATCACTCGATTAACGAAGACAAACGATGCAACCGATTCAGGATAAAACATCTCAACGCTTTTCTTCCATTTCGCATGTGAATCGGAAACCTCAACCTCGTGGGCGGTGATGCCGAAAACTTTTTTGTTACGCTTCTCTCCATTTTCATTTTATTATTCGTTTGTACTACATGTACACATAACATTTCCGAATCCTCGATATAAATATCGGAGGCAAATTCTTTGAACCAAATATTTCTCCTTAGAGATTAATTCAAGGGAAAAGTAATCATTTTTGCAGTTTCTCAATGCATTTTATCATAAACATATTTCTATGATATGAATATAAACATACTTTATAATATAATCAATCAATAAAATCATGATATAATTTAAGATATATTTAAATTATATATCTAAATTATTATCATATTCTATATTAATTGTAGATTATGGTATAATACACATATTGATTTGCAAATTAATTCAATTTTATTGAGTAATATGCTATTTTAATTCTCCGCTTTGATATCTTTATTTTGTTTCAAGTTTAAAACTTGACAATTAATAAAAATTGCTTTAAAGATCATATATAAAGTCGGTTTTCTCGTATATGGTATAATGCATGCTAATGTATTGCACAAAATTAATATCTGATCTATGTAGGTTTGTATAATTGATCGAATTTGACACTTCTAAAGCACTTACTGCGGATGCTCATTGAAATGCGTCTGATGTTACGCGGCGCTTAGACACCTTAATTAAGCACGGATCGAGCTTTCCGCTTTGCTTCGACGATGCTGCGTGAAGATTAATTAAATAGTAGTGGACTGCTCCCTTATTATGCCATAATACGGGAGTTGTTTATTATTTATACGTCTTTGTTTTGTTACGTACGATCAACTCATGAACTTTGCAATAAAAAGTTTAATATCTAATTAATTTTTCGTGTTTAGAAGAGTACCATTCTATAAAATTAAAATAATTAATTTTATTATATATATATATAAGATGTAACGTAATTCAGTTTTATAAAATTTATGTATCCGCTAAAGAATTGGTTGTAATAAACCGAGGTATTTCTTAAAGAATCTTTCTAAAGAAAGGTTATATTTTATCGTAAAATCGCTCCCGCCCACATTGATTGTCTAAACAAATTGCACGCAAAAGACTTATGCTTAGCGCATATAAGCGACTATTTAGTAGAGCTCATTTTTCTTCAACGCATTCTTGGCAAAGATTGGAACGTCGTTTGTGAAAACCATAACTTTACAAGCAGGGGCAAACTCTATTATCGTTAACACATACTGGATGCGACAGACTCTATTACAGTTGACACATTATAGTTGCCAATAATGTATTATTTTGGAAGGACCGGTCATCTGTTAGATGGCAACGAAATGAAGGTCCTCCTTGGTGGAACTAGTTTCCAACTGTTGTCTGAATCCAACAGGAACATCGTAAATTGTTAACTTAATTTTGTACCTGTTATGTGCCAACTTACGCATGTAGCCAAACAAATTTGCTCTTTCCCTACGGTACTGAAGCAGCGGCGGTGAATACGTTGGTAATAGGTGATATTTTGGTGTAGTTATAACTCCGCACGCGCCGTAAAATACGCGGCGAACTTTTGCGGGGGGCCAACAAGCATTATGCTGCATAATTAATGTATCGGTGCTGTGAGAAGCGCGAGAATACAAGGGAGGGGAGGAGGGGAGAGAGAGAGAGAGAGAGAGAGCTAATATCCTCGACCATAATCTGGCGTCGAAAATATTTCGTGGCGTAAACCTGGTGGAAAATTAGTTATGGAAGGAAAAGTTTAATTTCCTGCACGGCGTGAACCGTTTGTCGGTAAAATAAGTGAATAAACTCCTGGCCGCGCATTAAAAACATGCGGTAAATATAGTAGGCTTCCGTTTCTTGCGGAAATTATAATCCGGATATTCTCCGTTGGCGTTGAAAAATACAAAAATTGAGATTTTTCCACGAATTTCTCGCACTCGCGTCAAACAAATCTGTCAGTTTGTTCGTGCAAATGTATCCACATGCGTCGGGTTCGGATATACACAGAAAGTGCACGCGGTTTGTACGTTCGGAAAATTGAGAATTTTCCGCAGAGGTTTCCGCCGATCCCGATGAAAAGTGTGATTTTTAATTGCATCTATCTGTCACAGCGCTTATTGCGTGTCATATGTCCATTTTATAAACGAAGCCAGTGATTAAAAAAAAGCTATGTTTTTTCTATAAACTAATTTATGAATTTGTCATTGAATTAATTTGTACTATACTGCCATCGAATTTTAACGTACAGGCTTCATTTGCATACTATGATTACCTACATTTTTAATTTAAAAAACCTTAAAATATGATAAATGTGCATCTATGTCACATATACGCGAACGTACATATAATAATTTAATGTAACATACATAATTTCATGCATTAATGATTTAGAAATGCTATTCAACATGGTGAAACCCTTCCACATTCTAATGCTTCTGAACATTTATCTTTTAGTATCTTCTTAACATTTTTGCACTATCTTTTTTTTTTTTTTTGTAATAGATACTAATTACAAATGATCTTTCAGATGGTCATAAATGACTCGTGGAGTAATCCATAAATACATACTAGACGTCAGAATAGAATACTAATCGATATGTAACACCATACTTGTGCGACTGGGTTATAAAGTTCACTCGTAAAGAATGATTTACTGTAGCGCTTAAAAAAATGATGGCTCCCTTTCTATGACGTCCGCGTTAAACGCTGGTAGATAAACGATCGCGGTCCTTTATTCCCGTTTTGCGGGACCACGCCCAGGTCGGGAAGTCCTCAGATCGATGTCACGTGTGTACGACCCACGCGAACGTTAGCCAAGCGTGTCCGACTCTTGCTATTCAGCCGAATTGCGAAACCGCAAAGTCGCATAGGCATCTATCGCGAGAATGTCGATGGGAACATAGTCGGGATTTTCGAGATCCTTGAAAGGACGCGACGTTTCGATTTGTCCTTCATCTTCGAGTCTCGTCTATAACCCATAGAAACCTTGAGACGCTGTGTGACATAATATTTTTTCGTATTTTTTCTCCTAATTCGAACTCGAGCAATGGAAGTTATATTGGCTTCGACGCGTCCGTAATAGGTATATAGATTGTGTATTTTCTGATCTTAGGGATCGATTAGTGCACTTGAAAACGAGGTGAAAATGACAAAAGTAAACGAATTCACTGGAACTTTCTTCAAATTCGTTAGAAAAAAAAAAAGAGCAATATGACTGAAACTATATACATTACTCTTTTGAAACCGATACGAACAATTTCATAGTGCAGTCTATCATTGATACATCTTCTTAATACATTTATGGTGCGCCACAAACGACAGTTGTAAAAAAAAAAAGAGTTTCGTGCCTGCGACATATGTTATCAAATCTTATCGAAGACACTCGCGTCTTCTTAATAATGATCCTTGAGCAAGGATTGATAATCTGATCAGGATAATGTACAGAGATGTTCGTCAGTTTAATTCCCCAACGAGGCAACCGTGTGGATACGTCACTAATCTCGACGTAGTGACGTTTCCACCGTCTCTATTAAATGGGTTTTGTGCGTGTCAATTGGACCGCAGCACGGCTATTCGCGTGTTCGCGTTTAGGAAGCTCGATGCGCGCGAGCCCTATTGTATGCCATTTTCCCTGCCGCCTTCGCGGCAACCTATAGGACAAGTCCCATGATAGAACGACATGCTACATCGTGCGTAAAAACGAAAGCAAGAATGACTGGCACTCTAAATCTAACTCCGCTTGGCGCCCGTCTGCGCACTTTTTTCTATCTCCCTCAACACGCCGAGCGAGATCTATACTGGGAATAAATATTGCCTGATCGTTCGTATTAATCACGATTGATTAATCGACGGGTAATCTCCAAGAGTTATCTCGACAAATTACATCTGCCTGCTGCTGATTCTTGCCATGAGAAAGTCATTATTACGCGTGTGTTACGGACAGCGGAGAATTGAAGATGCAGAATCGTGGCGCTTTCATTAATAAAGGTAATTCGAATCATCAGCCCTATGCACGTAGAGCATTTAATGTCGCTCCAATTAAGATTGCCTTTGCAGGATTTAACAGCGTTTAAAGAGCTGGGAACTGAAAGCCGTGGGCGCTTTTCCTACATGTTCAAGCGGCATATACGGAGTGACCCAGATTTACCGTATGTTCCTTCGGTCATAAATTTTTTTGATGAATTTCAAATCGATTTCTCGTCGAGTGAAGATTTAATAGGCGATTATGATCTGTACAATCTTGACTGTTAAACTCGAAATTGGATATTCGCTGATGTATAGTTCGTTTAAAAACTCGTATGAGACTGATCATCTTCCGTCTAAAATATTATTTAACCCCGTTGTGTTGATTGACTCTATATAACTAAAATTGTTTCGTGAAATTTTTACAAAATTCTTGCGAAGAGAAAATTTATACGCGCAAGAATTTGTTGTATTTTGTATGCTTTGTTGCATTTTGTATGTTTTGAACTCTATAAAAATAAATAAATAAATATATTTATATTTTTATACATATAGAGGGGAACGTTTCAGATCGCGCGTCGTTGGAAAAATAATCAAAATTGATGGCGAACATATCACGTGCTCGAAACGTCGGCCATGTGGGTCGCGTAATAAATTCTGTCGTTCGCTTTCATTTTGGTATAACTGAGTGATTTTACACGAGTTGCAATTTCATTCTCGATTGAGAAATGTGCGATATTAGTCGCGAGCCGGAATATATTTCGAAATTTCCTTTCCCGCTGATTTACGAATCGATAATAAGTACGAGTTGTTAAACACGAGTTGTTCGTGTGTGAATTATGAGTAACTTTATTAAACAATAATATAAACTAAATAAACGTGTCGACCTTTCGTTTATTTATATTATTGTATGATTTTTAATAAAGAGAGTTATTTATAATTCACACAAACAATTAGTGTTGACTCGCATTGGCGATAATTTTACATATATTTAGATTTAATCTTTTGGGCGTATGTTTTTGTAGAATTGCAATCATTGAATAAAGGCGTATCCGCACTTAATTTATACGCGAGCGATAAAGCCAAACGAATGATTAATGTTATTTTTGGAATAAAATTACTTATGATGAAAATCGAGGTAACCGGCATAAAATCAGAAGTAACTCAACGTACAGAGTGGAATAATAAGTGTAAGCATAAGGTAAACATATACTAACAACACAAAATGTAATAATGATCGACGTCTTCTTGTCTTTACGTAAACAACCTATTTTCCACTGTGACAAACGTAATTAAACTTTTCAGCCATTTTAGCGTGTACGTTCCAACTTCGAATTAGTGCTCGTAGTCATTTAGGGTAATTCGAATTTGTTTGCTGCGCAATAATTAGAGGAGAAGCTAGAACTGGGAAAGATGGCAGGTAGCGAATTAACTTTCTGTAAGTTGGGAAATCACTGAGATAGCAAGCAGAAATATCTTTGTTTCATATTCCGCTATCATTAACAACGGTACATTTATTCAATATGGAAGAGATATTTGAAAAAATAAAATAAAATAAAAGGTAAAGGTATCATGATTCATAAATATCGAATAACTTTCTATGGAACTTTCTTTATGCTGTAAATTGCAGTTTATCAGAAATTAAAGTAGAATATGCAATAAAGTAATAATTATATCCTTTTTTAAAAGGATTAATATATTTCTCTCTTTTTCTCTTTGAATTTTCTCCTTTTCGCTAAATGAAGATTGAGGAAGAACTTAACGTTGACTTACATCGACATGCGCGCTGTTTTAACTTAGGTTGTTTTAAAGGATTTACTGTATCTTTATTTATCCAATTTTACTTGTATCAAATAGCAGTCTTCCAACAAAATAACAATAAATACTTCCGACTTACGTATCCGAGGATTGCGATTTAAACGTGGTATACACTATTAGGTTGAATTACAGTAATGCCTGTTGGATTATTCTAATGGAACTTGAGCAAAGTTTTTAACTTCAATGTTCTTTCTGAGCGATTAAATCTTTATAGACATTTACTCTTTATTTTTCTTTTCGATTGTATTCAACCTTTTTACTTAATAATCTTTTTCTTTTGCCTTTCTCTCAAAATATTGTTCTTTAAAATGCTGTTTTTTTTTCTTTATAATTTAAAGCTCATACTTTATAAAATTATAAATAGAATTTTCTGTTCCGAATTTGGTCGTAAATTATAAATTGTTTAAAGTAGGTTTCACTTTAGTCTAGAACATAAATGAAAATTTTTTTCACTTAGTGGTATTTTTGTTCAATATTTGCATGTTCAACGTGTAACTCTTTTTTCTTTCTCACCAACAGATTAGGAGCGAGCACAAGCGAGACCAGCATATAAACGTAGTTTACATCCCGCATTGCTGCTCGTGTCGCAATATAAATTTTACCTTGTACCTCCCACGTACTCTCTACCGTATCATTTGAAGAATTCATAGGAGGACAAAAAGTCGTCCCCGTTACTCGCGGCGAAAAGGATGGAAAAGGGAGTGTAGCAGTAATTGAATTTAGTCCTGTGGAGGCATTAAGCTCATATTTCGCACTTATTTCTCAAAAGATTCGTTGTAGTTCTATCAGCTTATCTTGTTGCGGCATTATATACAAATGGCGAATTGAAGTGGTTGAATTTCGTTTCTTTGCAAGAGAGACTTGTAAAAATTAATGACCGCAGCCATGTCGGGCATAAGGATAGTGAGAGCGCAAACAGCTTAAAACTTCTCTCTTCGGCTTTTTAGACTCTGCTATGTGATGCAACCGACGCGCGTCGCGTCGCGTCGCGTCGCGTCGCGTCGCGTCGGCTCGTCGCGGTCGCGGAAATGTGAAAGAATAAAAAGTTCCATGTCGAGGGGAATGACGTTTCGCCATTCTTGCTTTCGATAAGGCGCAAAGTAACTGCAAAAACTTCTTATAAGTTCCAGAGAGAAAATGCGGAAACATAAGAAATCTAGAGCGGTCGGTTGACGACGACAAACTTAGATGTGGATGGATGGTATTATCACCTTTGAAAATCGTCGTAGTTTTGTGGCAACGGGAAAAGCACGTGATGAAATAATGGTGAAAATGTGACGAGTGGGTACGCGTGCGTGAGAATATTGAGCAAACATGTAGATTAGATTAGGCAAAAGCGGAGGAAGCACATCGACAACCACACGATACGTGATTTACCACCCGTAGCCGTCGAGTACCAAAATCACATTTTCGTTTGCTTTACCAAGCGAGTTGATAGCGTACGTCGCTGTCTGATATCGTCATGAAAAGACGACAGTTGAATTTTCGCAACAAGATAAAGTTGCGTTTTGAAACATTTCTCACTGCAGAATATTGAATAATGACAATTATACAAACAGCCGTATATTCATTATATGAATTAGAAGCCAAATGATTAATTCTGTAAAATAAAAAAAGGAAAATTTCATGGAATTGTATATTAATTATTTACGTTCTGATATTAAATTAAGAAATTTACCAAAAGTAAAAATAATAATTTTGGCTTCTGTGTGAAAGTGTAGGTTGGGAGTTACATGTTAATCTATACAGTTTTTCTCGGAATCTACATAGCTTTGAAAATAAACATTGTTTTACATTTATTTAATAATCTTGTTATATACTCCTGATAAACTTTTTAAATGTGACATTAAATCTTTTGTAATTAAATCTGTAAATGACATTCTGAAAAACTCGAAGTTATTTTTATTCCAACGTGCAATAAAATCTTATTTTATTATATTTTAGAAACTTAATTCATGCGAATCACTTCATTTTCCTCATATTTAATTTATAAATGGCTGTTGTCTCGATAGATAGAAAAATTCAAACAAGGTCAATGGATCCGCTCCAATGAACTGAAAATCTATATTTATCGATTACAATAATTGTAGAAATACGAAATGTATTTTTACTCATAGCAGAGAGACATAATTTATATTCATAATATAAACGTGTGTAAAGCATATACCACTTAATAAGATTCTGCTATATTATCTCAAATTTTTCGGAAATATTTTTTTAAGATAGCTCTATTGAGAGAATTGATTATTAATCAACTTACGCAACTCCCAGAAAAATAAAGAAGAGAAAACTGTTAATATACAGCATTACTTACGTTTTAAATTTTAAGTTTAAATTCATCAAAGATGATCATGTTGTTCAATACTGGTAAACTTCATCCAGACAGGCATCATGCTACAACAAAAAAAAAAGACAAAATTGATCAATTTTCTCGTTAATGATAATTTAGCTTAATTGGTGATAAAATAAAATGTGATGGATGAGTAATAAATTCTTGGAAGAACAGCTTTAATCATTGAGCTATCCAGATGTTCGTGTTTGAACGACATTACACTATAATGATACCCTCCACCGCCTTCAAATTCGTTGAAAAAACGACCGCAGTGCGTAAAGAACGGTATATCTATCAAAGTAAAAAATAAGTAGAATATAAACAGTATTCTATCCTCTTCAGGAGGATCTTGACAAGTTCGGGTCTCAATCAGCGACCGTATTTTACAAGCCTCAACGGCTCGACATTCTTATCGGGCGACAGTTCCCTTTTTTCGTTCTTTTTTTTTCTTTCCTTTTCTTCGTTGTGTATAAGACCGCTGGAAGGCGCAAACGCGAAGAGATACGGATAGTAAATGCGACGAAAGCGATTTGCATTCAGGCGCCTATCGCTTCGCAGGACGTGAAAAATGACGGCGTGCCACTCGACAATTCGACAAGGGACGTGGTATATTGATCGCGTAAGCGGATTAAGCTTGCGTCCGAGTTTGACGCGATTTTTTTTCATCGTAGGATAGATAGGCACGCACGGCAGTTTTGCCCGAAATATTTTAGTAATTTCTTACAGCTGCGAGAGAGACATGAGGTTTCCGAGAGATTTATTCTCCTACCTTCGATGCAGATGCAATTCCTGCGCGGTACGGAGAAACCGCGTAAAACGTGGCACACGGTAAACTTACCCCGAAGCTTTCCTTGCTCAACATCTATTTGGCATGTCTCTCCGTATACTGCATTTTCGCGCGACGTAAAAAGAATGGGCGGAACGAGAAAATCGGCCAGGGGTGAAATTATTCTCAACACCTGTTCTCCCGCGGGACGTAATACGACATATATCCTTATATCCAAGTTGCTTAGATAAATCAGGCGCTTGGGAAACGCCTGAAATAAGCACCCATCTCTCTCTTCAACGCAAATTTATTACTTTGTATATACGGAGTGTGCCTTAAGCTCTATGTTCTATTCTTCGATCGTTCATTGTGATGATACCAAATGGCTGTAAGTGGTTTTCGGTAGAAAGGCCGAGAGTTTACAAATAAACTTTTATACCAGATCGCTTACGTGGCGTGAAAGTTCAAACATCCCGATGTTCTTCCGGGTCCGTAAGACTCAGTGAAGGAGCAAGCGAAAAGGCAAACACATTGAGAAAGAAAAGAAAGGAGGGAGAATAAAAGAGGAATGGAATAGAAAGGGAGGGTTCCTCGATGGAAGGGCAGTCGGGTCGCGAGCAAAAGTTACAGTTGGATAAAAAGCAGTTCGAGAGTCGAGTTCGTGCTCGATTTGGCTCCGAAACTTGTGCGCTGCTTTATATCGCTATAAATATTACCCAGAAACTAGGGCATTTTGAAAAAAAAAAAAAAAAAGAAAGAAAAGAAATAGAAAAGGAAGAGAAGCCTCAAACTTTGCTGCGCACGTTTCCGTTTACTACGCTTTCCCCGCGAGAATATGAACAATTTCGTGAATAACAATAAGTCACGGAATTTATTGCGTTATACGTTAGCACGAACTGTTTTTTTGTTTTGTTTTCTCGCAGAGTATTTCTTCTCTTTTCGGATGGTTTCTCGTAACGCGCATTGCCTCTAGCAAATCTATGTAATTGCCGAAAACTGCTCTTCCTTAATCGATCGGGCGACCAAATGTTTGCGCTGAAATCTATCCGTATATTATATTTAGCGAATCAATCGCATAGCCAGAAATTCCATATAAGGCACCCAACAGTTACAACAAAACCAACATTTAACTAACGTGACAACTGTCAACTAGTAATGAGTCTCATCTCATGATTGGCTGTCAAGTCAAATGACGGTCAAAGATCTATCAACCAGCACTAGCAAAGAACTGGCTAAAACGACTAATACCATATACCAGTGCTAGGTTTAAGTTATCATTCGGTACTTAACTAGTATATTGCGCTACTAGTTTGCCAGGACTGAACTGCAATAGCAACCAGTAACCAGCACTGGGCTGATTGTAAAACCCTATATAGGAACGTCGTTCATTCATTAAACAGGTTGACAATGTTAAATGCAAACATCGATATTTTTAAACGCACCGATAACATTCAATTGTATTCTCATGCAACATTCAGTAAGTTTCAATTATACGTGTTGACTCTCACGAAAGGAACGTTTCACCGTAACGTATCGTCGTAATAGCAAATAAAAAAAATATATGGTTGCTCTCAACGCTCGACAGAACGATCCAGGGAAATGCGTTGCCGAAACGAAGGGGCGCGACGTTAGGTCGTTCTCAATGTTCCGCATCTACAAGTAGATTGATTTTCAAATAAAAGAGAATTCCTTTCAAGGACTTAGGGAACGACTCAACCGCTAAAGAAAACGGCTACGTGACACGCGCAGTCACCTGCTCTCGTAAATATGCTGTGGGTTGACTAAAAATTGCGTGATCTGAAATACGCCACGTTAAATGCTATTATCTACGATCTATAAGAGAGGTACGATAAACATGATAAATATATTATTATACGACCTAACATTGCTGTTATATGTAAAGGATTTATTATACATATATAAGATCATTATAGCATATATGAGAAGCTCGCTATAAAAGAAAAAACGATAACATTATAATAATGTAAATAACATAAAAAATTGTTATGTGACATTGCGTAAGAATGGCGCTCATGTTTTCATATAGCAAGATATGAGTGTATTATCGAATTCAAATTGATTATAATAGTTTGCTATGCACGGCAAACGATATTTCCGGAAAGAAAATGGCAGTCATCATTAACCACGCGGTCACGTTCGTGCATACAAAATGATACTGTTCTCGGCATACGAAAAGTCTCGTTGCATTTTGTTCCTTTTTTATCATTTCTGTTCCAATTTTATTCGCCTACCCTCAGTATAGACTCGGGCATATTTTCTAAGTATACTTTTATTAATGCGAACGTGCGGCGACTGTGGCATTTACGTGCTTTCACACAATATGGTTAAAGTGCACGTAACTAGTTGAAGGAAATAATCCAACGACGACAAATCGAAGGGCGGAAGTTCGCGAAAACGCGAATGAAGAAGTCACGAAAATTTCGATAAATATTGAAGGCCGCACGAAGTGAACGTACTCGAACGACAAGTGCGGCAAAGCCGGGACTCGGACCGTCGCGGAAGTTTGTGAAAAATTCGTGGCGGAACCTTACAGTTTTATTTTTCATTCACGTACGTACGTGCACAGCAGCGATCGGAACACAGCAGGAAGGGAAGATATATGTTACAAAATCGTATATCCGAGGCGGAAGTAAAATATGTATGTTGCGTAATTTGGTTGAAAGCCCGCAGTGCTGCGAGTAATCGCGCATAATAATTCGAGGGGTTCCCGACACGCCGCACTTCATTAAAGTGCCTCTTATATCAAACGGACACGCACGGCGAAGCAACCGAAAATCATAACCGCAGATAACTAAGTTCTGTTCCACTTCTTCCTCTTCGCCGCGATTTATCTTCGCGTCACGCGATATTGCACCGATTTCTCTTTGTGTATCCTTACTGTGAATGCTTTTAACTCAACAAATTTATTGAATTCACAGAATATTCTAAAGCGAATCTTAACTGCAAAATCTTGGAGAATCCTAACAAAATCTCAACGATAAATACTTTGAGCCTTATCATAGTTTTTTCAAGTCAATTTTTTTTTATAACAGGCAACAATTGATTATCGCTTTCTAAATTTGAAGAACGTATGTTTCTCCACAGCAACGTCTCAGATTAAAATTTTTATAACAGTTTACATTAAATTAACTGAGGGATACGATTTTGTTGTCTTTTCTGGTACAGTTGCGTTTACCGAAGCGGTATTCAAACAGGAAACGATATTGTGATAAGCACTCACGTTTATCGATATAACAACATGTACGTAACATGTATTTCTCAAGTGATAGATTGAGCTGGAATGTAACGAAAGCTTGCATTCATACTTAATTCACTAATTGTAAATTTATCACTTCGGCCCCGGTATTACAATCTGATTAATTAATTAGTCGCTCTTACTGAATTGGACCTCCGTGTAGTTCATCTGTTTTTCACCACGACCTTACACGCCGGAGTGTCGAGAGAGGATTTGTTGAATCTCTGTCGTTAAATTACTCATGAAGCCGAACAAATGCGCGTTCGGCTGCCATCGTTGATTCCAAGGAAGTTGGACCACGCAGCCGGAAAATCGATAGTGCGAATCCGTACCCTAAAGCCATCGCATATTAAACAGCAAGGTTTCGAAGAAGAAAGCAAATGTAGGTATTATGATATATTTTATTACTACGTGGACCCGCCATCAGAGGTCTATAGATATTCGCAAAATTCTCGCAAGTGCTTTGATATTTCTTTATATAAAATCTCTACTAAATAACTCTCTCAGGCGTCTAAGGTAGGCTTCCATTACAATACCTTACTGATGAGTCCAGTAGTGGAAGCCGGGACAAAACGTTAAAAATTACGTGATATTCTTCGCAATATATTAGAATAAATTAAAAGATTTTAACGAATTTATTCGCTCGTAGTCCCCTGTTTCTCTCTTTATTAGTTTTATAATATTTTATCATTATAATTGAGATATATATAGTATTCTCATCCTTCTCTTTCCGCTACGCTTACGCATCATTTGTAAATTGTAAATAATGCAAAGATCAATGCTAAAATACACACACATATATATATATGTACAATAATACAGATACATTTTTTATACTTTCGTTAGCATAGTTTAGCTGTGTCCAATCCTAATCAAAGACAAGTATATATTCTTTGCGTTAATACACATTTAGGCATTGCGTCGCTGTTTAATTTTAGAAATGCCGCCGGGACGTTTAACCGTACTGACATTACCTTACAGTTAATTGATGCAATTATATCGTACGAAGGAACGTAGAGCGTATAATGGAGCTTGCGGCGAAGCGCTGTTGATGATAGCGTCTCAAAAAAGACATCGGTTAATGTCAGAGGAGACGATAATAGGAACGCACGTAGTCGATACCTTTGTAACATACATATTTATGTAGCATCAAAAGTGTATCCGTTCGAATTCCCAGAAGGGAAATCACCCGGAAGGGATTGAAAGGGATTGGAGAATGAAATATCAATTTCGTTATAACTTTGCGTGAAATACGCTGTTCTGAACAACGGGTTTTTTTTTTAACACATATTATCGATAACCTCAAGTTTAATTAATTTTTCAGTTTGTTTATCTTTGTTTATTTACGAGTTTCATTAAAAATGAGTCAGGCATAACTTGTTTGCCAATAATGAGATAAACGAAGTAAAAACTTTCAATGCGCTGTGCAAATATTTTCCGATTACCAAGTTAAAATATTGCTAAATTTTTTCGAAGCCACATATTAAGATAACTGTCTATTAATGATATTGGTTAATTACAATTATTTTTGATCAATTTGTTGGTTTTATCCTTACTTATTACATGCATAAAAAAGCGGAGAATATTGTGGTGAGAATTTTATCAAACAATAGAATACATCACATGCATCTCGTGTGTAATGATAGAAATTTAATTTTTTATCATTAATTCTGTTGTACACAGTTTGGTTAATTAATAAAGAAGGCCAGAAATTCGTGTCAGAGAGAGAGAGAGAGAGAGAGACAAAGAGTTTGAGTTAAAACTCAAACCGGAAAATCTGGTGTATAATAATAGTTATCGATTATTTTTAATCTAAAGCATCGGCTTGAAAATGACGGCATTTAATCTACTTTTTATTCATAAGTATATTACAAGTCTTTATAAATAATGATGATTTAAGAAATATTTGGTATATATTAGGAATAGTAAAAAGAAATCCATTATTTTTGCATGAAATTGAAGGCTTCATTTAATATGGTTAGAATGATCCGATTTAGATCAAATATGTACCGTTTTGTTCGATAACTTGTTGCCATTTTGAAGGTAATTTCATTATGCCCCTCTCATAGAAACCCTCATCCCTATTGGCAAAAAACTGAGACAGTCGATTTTCACAAGCTTCTCTTGAGGCGAATTTTTCATTAGCAAAATCATTCGCCATAGACAGGAATAGATGGTAATCACTTGGAGCCAGGTCCGGACTATAAGGTGGATGCATAAGAACCTCCCAACCAAGCTCCCGGAGCTTTTGGCGAGTCACTATCGATGTGTGTGGCCTTGCGTTGTCCTGATGGAACACACTTCCTCTCCTATTGGCCAACGCTGGCCGCTTCTGGGCGATTACTTCCTTCAGACGGTCCAATTGTTGACAGTAGAGGTCCGAATTAAGAGTTTGGCCGTAGGGGAGCAGCTCATAGTAGATGATTCCCTGCCAATCCCACCAAACACACAGCAAAACCTTTCTGACCGTCAATCCTGGCTTGGCCACCGTTTGCGCCGGCTCACCGCGATCATTTTCGCTTGACGTTGTCGTAAGTAATCCACTTTTTATCACCAGTCATCATCCGCTTCAGAAATGGGTCGATTTTGTTGCGATTCAGCAGCGATTCGCAGATGGAAATTCGGTTCATGAGATTTTTTTGCGTTAACTCGTGTGGCACCCATACATCGAACTTCTTTTTGTATCCAGCCTTATTCAAATGGTTCCAAACGGTTTTTTGTGCAATGTTTAGCTCCTGGGCAATCGAAACAGTGCTTACATGACGGTCGGACTCGACAATTTCCATTATTTTATCGACATTTTCGACAATTGGCCTTCCAGAGCGTGGTGCATCTTTGACATCAAAATTACCGGAACAAAATCGACGAAACCAAAATTGCGCGTGATTGGCTGTTACAGTATCAGGACCATAAACACTATTCACATTTTCAGCCGCCTGGCTTGCGTTTTCGCTTTTATCGAAGAAAAACTGTAAAATATAGCGTACTTTCTCTTTGCTGATGTCCATCTTTGACGCGCGCTCGAACAATACTGAGTCAAGCAATCACAAAACTGTCTCAGAAGTTTTTTTTAGTACGAAATCTTATCTTTCTAACGCCATCAAGCATAACCCGATCGCACTTATACAACGCGAGATACAGATTACTAAAGCCATCTATTGGAAAAATAATGGATTTCTTTTTACTACACCTAATATTATAACATCAATGTTAGTGAGAAACACACAGATATTATTAAATTAATAAATTAAAGTAACTGAAATAATATTGCAATTAAAATTGCAGTAACAATTAACATAATACAGTCATTACAAACTACAAAAAATTTAGAATTAAAGATTATTTTTCAGAATTAAACTGAGCTTCCAAATTGTCAATCGATAATAATATTTCGTTTCTTTTTTGCATGTGCATTATCCCTTAACTAAATAATCACTCTCTCTCAACTAAAAATTTGATTTATTATCTACTTAATATACTCTAACACAATTTTTGCGTTAAAAAGAATTGCGTTTCTAAATTATTTCTATTTTAGGAAAAAGAAATCTGTTTTTGGAAAAAAGAAGGATGTACCCTCTGGATGTACTTTCCTTTTTTCTTAATCGTTAAAACTCTCAGCGGAGAATTGTTCATATACATATTATTACAGAATTCTTCCACAAAGCAAAAGGCGCTAATGCATTTCGCTTAGTTTCTCTTCGCACGAACCGTCGAGATAAACACAGAAAACAAAGAGAACGGCCTCCACTCCATTCTATATTTTGCTTCCCTCTTGGCTACTGCACGCTACTGCAGTCCCTGCGGGGCAATGTGCCCTTAGCAATCAGTTTGAGAAAGATTGCGGATAAGTTGTATCGACAGTCCGCGATCTCCTTCTTCGCTTCTTTTTCTCCACAGTGACTTTCTATAAGTAATAAAGTAAAATGTACCTTTTAGCAAGAGCTTTAAAAACACTGGAACGGTCATTTGACCGTTTCCATTTCAAAAATAGTAACGTTTCGCATCGCTTTTGCAAATTAACGAGTTACACGAGATCGAATTGCGTCTATTTTTATCTCTCTCTCTCTCTCTCTCTCTCTCTCTCTCTCCCCCCCCATATTTTATTTAATATTAATATTAGCACGATAAAATTCCGCGAGCAATCCCAGGGGAGAAGCCGGCAATCGAATCAATGGTTATTCGAAATTTAATTTGACAGAATATTTCATATATTTTGCGCTGCAACCATTGCAGGAAATATAGCTTGGCGATTATTTGCGCAGAAAAAAAATTACTGCAGCTGTCGTATTTGATTTTATCGATATTTTTATATTACATTTAAGTGAAGTGTGCTTTCATTTCATGGCGAAAAATTATTGGCAGTGCAATTTATCGATCATATTATTGTCTTAAATCTTGCTACAAGACTATTTCGCGCTCGTTCCATGTCTTTTTCTTAGCTTCATGTAAAAAAAAATCGTGTAATACTCGATCGCTCCGCCGGTCTCGTTTCCCTATTAAAAGCGACATGTATGCATTTTTAACCATTTGCGGAGCTACACCGTGGCGTCGTTGTCTACAAGAGTTAAATTCTTTACCCTCTTAGCGCCCAGGTTACGTTCATTTTCCGTGTATCATAGGCAGACCCGGGATTCTTTGATAATGGAGAGGGTGACCCAGAAAAGACACCCCCGTGTGCATGCATCCTTCTCTCCTTCAGCCTCCTCCTCCTCCCCCCCCCCCCCCCCCCCCCCACCTCGTACATGTGTGAACGCGCGTATCTCGCGTACTACACCAAATGCCATACCGTGCCGCGCCAGGCGTGCGCGCTATGTATTTACTGCACGTAATACCGTACTTAAGAAACCCCTTGTCCCCCTTTTGTGGCATTATTTACGGCTTGCACGCGCAAACACTCGGTTGTTGTATTTAGATAAAGTGCCATTCGTTCATCGCAATTTTGTCCGGTGGCTGATGCGAAAAGCTTTATCTTCCGGTCAACTCATTATCAGGTTATAACAACGTCTATAACGGAAAATACCCTCCTATTACATTTTTTCCTATTTTCTAATAATGCAGTTGGTTAAAGTTATGTTATGTACGTAATACTGTTGATCTTACTATTATATTATAAAACTAAATATCATATAGATAGATCTCAAAAGAAATCAAAATTATTTTAAACAAAACAAAATTAGTTTGTGGCTCCAAGAATAAGTTCAATATGTATGTAGCTATAAGACTTCGCAATTATATTATAATATTACCAGTATATTATATATTCATAAAAGGATACAATTCGCAAACAATTAGAATGTTGGTATATATATATATATATATATATACAAATCGTTTACAAACGTTATTTCGACTTCGGGTTTGAGTCCTTTTGCGGAATTTTTTTCTTTTATTGGCCTCTTCTTGTGTATTGGTAAAATTATTTTGTTATAAAAAGAAAAATTAATGCGCGGAAAAGTATTTTTTTACGTTCCCAACGACGTGTAAAATATTGAAAACTCAACTTCGACGTTCACTCCTGTCATGCGTTTTGCTCTGTTTCGTGAATTCCGATTGAATGAACCGATCAATATAGGTTGTGGCTGGCGTGTGCAGAGCGACTCGTAAAGTTTTATTCCCCGCGGCGTATTCGATATGCGAGCATCTCACTAAGACCTATACGAGCTTCCTATATGAGATATACCCCGACAAATTACGATACGATAATTGGAAGTGTTGTTGCTGTTTATATACTCGCCAAATTTATCCCAGAATGAGATTGTTAGTTGCGAAGGGGCGGCGCAAGTTTCGCATAACATTCCCCGCGATTTACCTACGTCTCGTGCAGATTACCAAGATGTTAACATCCGGATCGTTCCAAGATCGCGATGTTGTCACGAATAGTTAAAGTTGTCCGCGTTGTTAGAATATTCGCCTTCTCGAAGAACAATTACGACGCTACAATGGCCAAGTCGCAGAAACCAAGACCAAGAACATTGTTTCAGTGCATGTTTAGAATTTTCGCGTCCCAAATACCTCGAAACCCGTACAGATTTTAGGTATCAATGAAATTTGAATATCGCCATAAAGCACTCGGTTTTGTGGATTCACGCAGAGATACACGTAGGGGACATTCCTGAATTGTTGAACGTAGAATCGTTCGAGATATATCGGGAGGGACTCGCAATATATACTTCAGGCAAATGTGTCAGCTTCCTCTCCGTTCTAAAATGATTTTCGTTTTCCTCTGTACCGTAAAAGCTATTGAACACAATCGAGACCTTCTTTCGAAGTACTGTCACCGAAGGCAATAATATACCCCCGTATCTTTTTCTTCTGAGAAATGTACGCTAAAGATTTTAGAATATTTCAAATGTTTTTTTAAGAAATATTTAATATTTAGCTTTTCTCGTTCTGCTGAGAATGTTAAAGTCGTATAAGTAATCTGTATTTAATCCTACTCCTGTAATGTGTTTTTTAATGTTGTGTGAAGCAAATTAAATCCAATTAAACCGCCAGTACTGATAATGAGCATCAATATATCAAATACTATAAATACTTAAAAATATAGATTCATTTTGATTTTACGCATGCCCCAGTTTCTTCTCGTCATGTTAGCAATTATGGAAGGAAATTGATTCTCCCTGTAATAAATTCGCCCATAATGGAATAGATTAAATAATAAACAAGGAAAAAATACAAGTACATGTTGCGGACGACGCATCTATTCATAGAGTTTTCATTTTTAACATATTCGCGATTTTAACATGCAGTGTGCAGTACTTTGCGTTACAAAACAAATAATGATAATAAAATAAAGGTACGGACATTTTAAAATATATAACAAATAATACTTTATATTACGTGGACATATCAAGAGAATAAAACGAGGTCAACAATGATATAATAATTAATAATATATGTTTGTGTGTGGATTTTAACATCAGACTAATATGCTTTAATTTAAAAAAGAAACAATATATTTATACACTTTTTCGCCATTTTAAACAATATAATTTATGTAACACTGTAATTTCCATGCTGCATTGCAAATGTTTACATTTATTTTCTAATTACACATTATTAATATTGATATAAATCTCTCTTGTATGTTATTTTTTAAAGATTGTTTCTATTTAAATAATCCGTTTATATAAAAGAATTCATAGAAATTGATAAGGATTTAAATTATAGTATTCGTTAGTTTAATAGCCTATGAGCATCGATGAAATTAAGTGTGTAATTACTAATTAGGCGTATTGATTGAATTCATTCAAATTAATACACTCTCTCTCAACTTAAAATTGATTTAATATCTATCCAAAATATGTCCAAAATACCAATTTTGTACATTTACCACTAGTATTTAGTTTGTTTGCCACTTTTCTGTTTTCATAGTGTTACACGATAAATAAAATCAGTTGTGCTGACAATAACACAAATAGGCGGCATTTTGAAATAACTATGATAAATGCGCATACAAAATGGAAAACGATTTATTTTTATCGCGGATTAAAAGCATCTGCTCCGCTTTAATGACAAAATGCAGCTTGTGCTCATAGTTCTCTCTCTCTCTCTCTCTCTTGTGTAAAAATATATATATATATAT
>NW_017277029.1:87362-93941 GCF_001594065.2 Cyphomyrmex costatus
ACACATATGTATGTATATATGTACATACGCACATACTTTTTTAAAAATCAAACTATGAATTACTTTTCTCATTTAAAAATATTAATTCTTAATTAAATCTTATCTTTTAAGAATCATTAATTATTTTATATTATTTAATTTATTACGATATGTGATCAATAATACAATAGTATCTCTCTGCAGAATGTGTTTTGTTGAATAAATCTATTAGCAAATTTAAGTCCGAAATATATACGTATATTCAATCGTTTTAAAACTATCTGTATAACATACGTATATTTTTTATTTCACAATAAATGGACAACACTAACAAAGAAATGTGTATTAACGCATAACAACAAAACATCTATTGCGTGCTGAGAAATGGAGAATATCTGCTTGGAATATCATTGAATAACATTCGAGCATTTGTTATTTTTCTTAAGAATTTTCTTAGAAAAGTTTTTGAAATAAAATTGTCTAAGGGATCTTATATAGGATTCTATATATATATATATATATATATTCCTTTTCACAATAAATAGATAACAAATGTGCGTGCGCGAGCTTGCGTGTGTATACAGACACACATATATATAAAATCCCTAGGTACAAATAATTTTACTTCAAAAACTTTTCCAAGAACAAAAACTCTTAAGAAAAATAACAAATGCTTGTATGTCATTCAATGATATTCCAAGATATTTTTCAATCGAATCTCGACGCGCAATAGGTGCTTTATTGCTATATTCGTTAATACACATCTCCTTGTTAGAGAGCGCTGCTCTCTATATTCCCGAGAGATACAATACAGATTTATTTCATTCCTGATGGTACACACTCGGCTTTGCTACACCTGCTACAATCGCGATATTCCGCCTGACGTTATAGTTTATACACTATTTTCTGCATTCCCCCCTCGGCCTCCCTTTTTGAACCTATTCTTCCTGATATTTCCGTGGATTCGCTTTCGAATATTTCGAGATCACGCGGAAATTGATATCTGGGGCACTGAGCTCTATAGAGTCGATTTTGTCTCAGGTAAAAATTCTCTTGTCGATGTAAATTGAAAAAGGAAAAGTTATGTAGGTAAAATTTTTAGTAGCGAGTAACGCATTACTGATGTTATATAATATATAATTAAGCCGCAGGGTTGCGCGCATGGCATGTGTTCTTTGTCTTTTATTACTTTCATAATATTCCATTATTATCGAAATACATTTTTTAAAATTCTTAATGCATCTCTATATGAGTTTTATTTAACAAAAGAATACATTTTGTAACGCGTTATTTAACATATTTTTTGAATATCACAAATCATATCATCAATTCGATACATTATATAAATATTTTTTTCATTTTATTAATTCCCCTAAATCCGATTTTAGACAATCTAATCTTTCATAACATAACTAATACGAATACAAAGCCTATAACAGTCTAACTGAATCTTAGTTACGTTGTTACATAAACGGTCCTTTAAAATTTAATATTGTTAATTTTTTATAATTGATTAATTGATTTTTTTTTTAAGGTAACGTCTACTATCTATATGTAGTATATGTACTAATGTCTATACTACATTATAATTTATATTAGTCTTACCTTTTTGTACCTAAAGAGTGTTCAGAAAATTATATAAAATTAATAAAATCAAAAATTACCTAGAAATCTATAAAAAAAATATAATATATTTTCATATTTTTCATACTTTACCTTTCATCGATACTTCATGTAGCTTTTATTGAATAGTTAAGGGCTATAAAAATCATGTTTGTACAATTAAACAAGATAATAGAATTGTATAATTTTATTTTATATCTATGTAGATAAAATGCATGGATTATTTACTTTTTAAAATCTGACAAGAAATTAACATGAAATTAATTGATACATATTTCGATATCGCGTTTGATATTATTTGAAGAAACTTATATAATTCCTTTTACGATTCCGAATTCTCGCGTGTAAGAAGTAAATGATGGAAGAAGCTCATGATTGACATTCGATAAATGCGATTCATGCGCCTTGGGAGAAGGTTGAAACCACATTCGGGGACGAATGAATGATCTGAATGAATGGAAAGGAATGGGAAATGGAATCGAGAAACACAGAGTACAATGTACCGTGGCCGAGATGAGAAACGCGTTTCTAGAGAAAACGTTTCTACCAGGCGGGAGCTCGAATCCGCTCAAACAACGGCTTTTACGGATGGTCGGCGAAGAGCACGTCGGGAGCGCGTGTGATTAGACGCTGATTCTATTATAGGATGTTTGATTTGCTTGTCAGTGAATCTCAAGCGGTGCATCGTCAAGCTTGATTTCCATCGACACACATTAACGCACGATACATCGTTGCACCGTGATGCTTCCAAATTGCGTTACAGCCTCCCCATCGCATCGGGGCAAGAAGGGGAGAAAGAGAGGGATCTGCACGATTAATGCCGGAAGCAATTTTATCTCGACATGATATAACTGCGCGTCCGCAGATTAGGAATTTAATCGGCACGAATGAACATTTTCAATTCACTGGCTTGTTCATACAAATTGGGAAGACTCGGAAACGGGAAAATGTCGAAATTACAAAAGTGCTGTTTTTTGTCGAAAATATCTCTCTTTGTACAGAATGGGCGTACATCTGTACATATTTACATTTAGATACTTTTTATACGTGCCCGTTATATTAGAAATGACAATGCAGCCCCATCGATCGTGCGCCCTCATCGATAATCTCGTGTTGGTAGAGAGAAGAATGAGAGGGAAACGAAGGGAAGAAACAAAAGGGGGAAGAGAAAAAGAGAACGATCGCTATTTCGTTTTACAATATATATATTTTCGGGCCATTTATTTCACGAGCGATTATTTCCACATTCTTCATACGCGAGACTTCACGATCAATCGATCGGCACACCGCGCCGCCGCGCCGGAATATCTCTTTTACTATAAAGTATGCGCGAAACGCGAATCTTCCTGTTTAATAAGTTCCTCGGCGGGTGGATACTTGACGCATAGTAAATCCCTTACATTCCATACGTTGATCTTGGAATGCCGGTATTTGCGGTTTGATATTTTATCTGAATTTATCGGCGCGCACACGTTCTGTTTAATAATTAATATCCGGCTACTTTAAGCATTTTTCCAACCTACTAAAAAATGTGATTAAATCTCTTAATTAATGAATCACATAAAAGTGCGAACAAAGCGAGCACACCGATGAGATTAGTTTTAATATGATTCTTTTTACAATTACAATTTTAGAACTGCATAGTAATTACAATTTTTTTATATTAAGTTTTAATTAACAATAAATCATGTTTTTATATGGTCACATTTTTGTGAACATATAAAAACATCATTTATTGATTAAAATTTAATGCAAAAGGAACTATGAGTGTAGTAACTCTAAAACTATGATTATGCGAAGAATGCTTTATGTGATAAAGCTAATATCATTGCGGCGCCGCGCCGCGCCGCGCCGCGCGCGGACTCTGTCCGTTCCATTAATGAAATTATTTATAGCAGAATGAAAATAAAACATATCTTTTGCAATGTTCTTGCAGAGTAGACAACTACGGATTTATAATAAAACACAAAAAAATAAAACAACTACATCGCAATATCTCTGTAGATATTACGTAAAACGACTTTTCACGTGTCGTTGAATATTTTTTATCCAAAATTGGTTTAAGCGTGGAAATTTAACCCCTTAATCTTCTTATCGTTTAAGTAATCGTGTCGAAAAAAATCTGCAATTTACATGCAAGAGATAGATACGAGTAACTAAATGTCGTTACGTACATCTGATATGATGGTTCCATGCGTTTCATTGTTTGCAATTGGATTACTTTTATTAAATGTAAAACGTTTCATTACAACGCAACGGTCTTTGTTACGACTTAATTTGTTGATTCGATGACCTCCTTCTTGAAACATATCATCGTGTAATAGCCTTTCAGCCCTGGCACCACTTATGTCGGTCGATAATTCCATTCGCTACCGTAGAAGCGTATCGCAGCTAGGGTTATCAATGAATATCGTTTGCCTCTACATAGTTTTTCACTACCGCGCTATGGAAAAATACGGGATGGAAAATGTCAGTGATTTCAGCGCAACGACGCGATATAAAAAGCAAAATAATGTATTATCAGGATTACTTTTTACTAAAAAAAATTATTTCTTTTTTCAAATGACAAGTTTCGAGAGGAAAAATAGAGAGACTTCGGCTAGGAGGATTATATAATCGCTAGCAAATGTCGAATATTCCAAACGATTTCAGATGAAAATTCGAAACGTGCATCTGGTGAACCGAGAAGAATGTCTTCATAGAAATTTTTCACTTGGTCCCGTTTTTCTCGCTTTCGTGCTTTTCTACTTGGTGTAAAACCCGATAACTGTTTCGGAGAAAAAGTTGTTCGAACGCTTGAGAATACGACCAAAGATAGATCACCGGAAAACAGCTGGAGGACAAAAAGAAGTCTTACCAGTCGTTTATTTTATTCTTAAAGCTTCTAAAGAGCTTATAGTATATTTAGTAATGCATGTTGTTTGCTATTATGATCTGTTTAATAGTAATAAGTTGTTACGCAATACATTCGCTTACTTACCTTAAAAAAAAAAACATTTATCTTCTGAATATTATTTCTTTACGGGGTTATGCTTTGTTGAATGGTTCATTTTCAAAAACAAAAGAGAAAGTTAATAGTTATTTAAATTTACGTGATACAAGGAACGGGAATAAAGGAAATACCATTTAATTCGACCAGGTTTCGTGAAAAGGAAGACGGCCTTTTGCATAAACTGCCTTTAACATGGTTAATTGACTCGTGACTGTGGTTGCGTACCGAGAGCTTTCATAAGCTTGCGCTTACAGCTAAGACAATAGAGAGAACTATGAAATCAGATTACGCTCTAACGTTTATCTACACCTTCTAAAATTCCGTCGAGAGTTACCTAACGATAATCTAGAATTATAATTCTGAAACGCGCATTGCGCTCTTCTTTTTTACTGCAGCGAGTATGCTACATTTTCCCTACAAACTCCTGCGAACGTTATAATTGGTTCCCCAGATAACAATCCGGATATTAATCAAAAAGTTCGGAACCGTGGCCGAAAATTAATGGTTCACACGACAATTTATTCGATGTCGGTCTCTTTCGTCATCGGATTAACGAAATGAGTCTTATTTCTTAAGACAGACTTCTTGTCACCCTTATGAATTTTACCGGTGACAAATCATTCTTCATCAAACACCCCTTTTCGTTAAGAAAAGGTTGCCTGCGTAACCACAAATCCTATAAGATAAACGAAAGCGAGATAAAATAGTTTCAATATTATAATACACGAATTGTATGAAATAAGCGAGTCTTTGTTCTTTCCACATGAAACGGCGATATGAGTAGATAAGTCCGGAGGACTATTTACTATAAAGCAAAATTTTAATTTTCCAAAAACAGTGTCTCTTAAATTTATTTATTTGAAATGCATTCGACGTACCCTATTGAATTTTACAAATGTCAAATATCCATTACATAAAATTCAACACGGATTTTCATATTGATAGTATCACAAAATAAACAGTTATCACTGCAGAGTTATCATTCGCATTTAACTTTCAATCGCTTTTTCGGTATCGTATGCCTTTTTTATTCCAATGCTTTTGCAATGCTTTTTTCATTGCTTACAACTTTTTTTTTATTGATAAAAATACACACATTTCTTTGGTAATATTATGAGCCTTCAACAATAAGCCATTACTTAAGTTTTAAGTGTTAAATTATAAGAAATTTACCAATCACAATCGAATGTGAGAAGAATAATCGACTGTGAGTGGTCAATTTCTTATGACTTAATACTTAAAATTTATAGGTAATGACTTATTGTAGAAAGCCTATTATATTCCTTAACGTTTGGGACGTTGTGATTTAAAAACACATCACATTTTTTCACATCTGTATAAAAGTTACAAGCAGTTGAATTATTGTATAGATATGCCATATATCGTAATGTGCTATTGCTGTAGTATGACATTTATAATAAGGTAGATTGTATCGCACAATTATTTATACATAATTCTCTACCGTTAACAGCAATGGTTTCGCAAAGATTACATACGTTTCTCGATGGCAGCAATCACACACGGCGACATTTCTATCTACTGCCATATTTATTTCGCCGATGTAAAATTTACGGTTTGTCGAGAGCGTGTAGGTGATTAAAATAAGAAGTATGATTACTCGTTCACCGGATTCTTGCTGGGAATCTATAATCGGTATTTGGTAAAAGGATTCATTACAACGTCTCGGAAATACTAAAGAAATTATCATGCGGATTATTAATTTCCAGTTGCGCACCGCCGATAGTCCTCGTCTGCACAGTACTATTGCACAACATCGATACTCGTCGAGTATTGACGTAAATACGCAAACCACACATCAATTCAGGTGCATTGATATTAAATTGAAACAGTTATTATGTTTTACTCTACCATATAGTGCTACTTGGGTGTTTTCAATGGACTGTGTTCATTTCCACAGGCAAATTAAAAAGAGAGGGGGGGAGAGAGAGAGAGAGAGAGAGAGAGAGAGAGAGAGAGAGAGAGAG